>NC_069144.1:19688086-19988086 GCF_943734635.1 Anopheles cruzii
ATCGGAGCGAGTGTAGTGGTTTGTGTATTAAAACGTTTCGTTACCGAATAAACGAAAAATTCGGACACTAAGTGAGTGATCAGCCGCTCCGAGTCCGTGGCCGGTGTGTTCCTGCCTGCAGTGAAGTGAAATGAACACAGAAACGTGCAGTTGGTGCAGGAGGGCACTCGGGTACGAGTACGCTAAGTGCGAACAGTGCAGACTTTCGGTCCACATCGCGTGCGTAAAGGACGATGACACGGTGTGGGCAGGCCGGTGGCAGTGTGAGAGTTGCCGAGCGGCACACCCAGCAGCCACGCACTTTGGCGCCACTGCTCGAAGCGACGCGATGCCGGCGCGGCCATCGAGAAAAGAATGGCCCGCCAAATCAACGACGTCGCTGAGGCGCGAGGCTCCTCCAGAACGGGAGCAAGCAAGTAGACGGGCGCGCCGCGCGTCACCCGTGCAGAAACAGCCCGAACTGCTCGAAGCGCTCGAGAAGCTGGAAAAGCAAAGCCGAGAGCTACGCGATGCGCGCACCAAAAACAACGCGCTACACGAGCGGCTCCTGCAAGCGGAGCAGAAGCACTCCAACGAGCAACTGCAAAATCGGAGTGAGATGGAACAACTGTCCGTGCTGCTGGGAAAAATGGTGGGCACGGTGGAGGAAGGAATGAGTCGGATGTCCGAGGAGAACGAGCTTCTCAAGGACGAAAACAACGCGCTACACGAGCGGCTCCAGCAGGCGGAACAGAGGTACTCCCGCGAGCTGCTGCAAAGTCGGAAGTACATTCAGCAACTGGCCGCGGTGCAGGAACAAATTATGGGCGAGGTGAAGGAAGAAGTGGATCAGCTACGCAAGGAGAACGAGCTCCTCAAGGAACAGTACGAAGCGCGGTTGGCGCGCTATGATGAGGAAATTGCCGACGTGGAACGCGAAGCCAAAGAGACGATCGGTAGGCTCGGCCGAGCAAATGCACAGCTTACCAATCAGCTGCATCAGCTGATGACATGCCAGGCCAAGCCCATAACCATCGCCGGCCTCGGGGCGGCTACCTTGGAGAAGGAGGCGAGCGAAAGGCCCCGCACGGCCAACGTGAAACCGATGACAGTCCCAACCGGTCAGCAGGCTGCAACCGTTACACTGCGCCGCGTCAGTGAAACGTCACTGGCCAGCATTCGCCCAATGGCAGTCGGTAGCCGAACGACGGCCAATTTACCAACACGCCAAACGGCCAACGACAGCAGGTTGGATCGGCACGACGCACCGTTGCTGCCATCGAAACCGCGGCCCGAGATGTGCGAGGCCATGCACGCTCAGGAGTGCTCAACCCTGAAGAGCCTGCCCGAGTGTGATGACGCCTCGACGACCGGTTCCGTATCAAGGGACGGTAACGCAACAGGGGATAGAACGAGAGTAGCAACGCCCCACAGCAGCCGCCGAGCCAGCTGCCGCCGCCGACGCCGCTGCCACCGCCGCAAATGCCGCCGCCACAAATTCCGCCGCCGCAAAAGTTGCCGTCGCCACAGCCGCCACCGAGCCAGCTGCCGCCGCCGCAAATGCCGCCCGTCGCCAGCCGCCTTCGTCGCCGCCCGAGCCGCCGCCGCAAACTGCCGCCAGCCGTCCAAAAGCTGCCGCCGCCGCCGAAATGCCGCCGCCGCAAATTGCCGCCGACTCCGCCGCCGCATGCCGCCGCAAACGCCGCTGCCGCAAAAGTTGCCGTCGCAACAGCTGCCGCCGCCGCAGCCGCCGCAGCCGCCAAAGCCAGCTGCCGTCGCCGCCGCAACAGCCGCCGCCGCCGCAACAGCTGCCGCCGCCGCAGCCGCCACCGAGCCAGCTGCCGCCGCCGAACCGCCACCGGCCAGCCGCCGCCGCCGCAGCCGCCACCGAGCCAGCTGCCGCCGCCGCAAATGCCGCCGCCGCAAAGGTGCCGCGCCGCCGCAGCCGCCGCCGCAACAGCCGCCGCCGCAACAGCCGCCGCCGCAACTGCCGCCGCCGCCCGATCCGCCACGCCGCCCCCGAGCCGCCGCCGCAGCAACAGCCGCCGCTGCCGGCGCCGCAAATGCCGCCGTCGCCTTCGTCGCCGCATCAGCCGCCACCGAACCAGCTGTCGCCGCCGCCAGAACCGCCGCGACCGCCCCCGATGCCGCCGCCGCCGCAACTGCCGCCGCCGCCAAATGCCGCCGCCGCAGCCGCCGCCGCAGCAACTGCCGCCGCCGCAAATGCCGCCGTCGCCGCCGCCTTCGTCGCCGCACCAGCCGCCGCCGCAAATGCCGCCGCCGCAAATGCCGCCGCCGCAAATGCCGCCGCCGCAAAGGTTGCCGCCGACTCCGCCGCCGATGCCGCCGCAAACGCCGCCGCCGCAGGCCGCGCAACAGCTGCCGCCGCCGCAGCCGCCAGCCGACCGCCAGCTGCCGCCGCCGCCGCCGCAACCGCCGCCGCTGCCACAACGCGCAGCCGCCGTCGCCGCATAGGCCGCCGCCGCAACCGCCACCGCCGCAGCCGCCACCGAGCCAGCTGCCGCCGCCGCAACCGCCGCCGCGCAACGCGCCGCCGCCACCGAGCCAGCTGCCGCCGCCGCAGCCGCCGCAGCCGCCGCAACAGCCGCCGCCGCAACCTCCGCCGCCGCCAAAGCTGCTGCCACCGAACCAGCCGCCGCTGCCGGCGCCGCAAAAACCTCCGCCGCCGCAGCAACAGCTGCCGACGCCGTCCCCGAGACCGCTGGATCGGCAAATTGATCACCTGATCTCACCATCACGTCCAACCACCGGTCTGCATGCTCTCTACCACTGGGCGCGCTCGACGAGCAACAAATTTTGCCGAGTCGTCTGGGACCGTGCTAAGGACGGACCAGTGAAGGCGAGCGCCACCAGGGCTAACGCCCAACAGGATTACTGCGAGCTGTCCGACCTGGCGCCCTCGCAACCGGAGATTCGTCCAACACGCGGTAACGCGTTGGAGCGACAGGCGATCAAAGTGGCAGTAGCGCGGACGTCGTACCAAAACAAGTGTGATGACAAATACCATGTCACACGCGGGCCGGTGTCAGTTAAGCGGCGAGAATATCGATCTGCCCGCTTAACTGTCGCAACGACTGCGCTACTGGCCACGGGAGAGCGATCTCGCTTCGAACGCCGCTACTAATACCACCAGGCCGACCGGGTGAATGTCCTTGCCCGATCGGCCTGCGCGCGAGAAATTGTCTCGGGACAAGCGCCTAAGTGGCAGCAACGAGCGGGCTTTTTGGATTCGCACGCGATAGCGGGAAGACACGAAACTTTTAACCTCTGTAAATAACTCCGTGAATAAAGACTCAAAGTTATAACGTGTTATGCAAGACGTGTTCTTAATATTGAATTATCTCCCGAGCGAAAGAATCCAATAGATGCTTAGCAATTTTTCGGAATTTATTGAAACAATTTTTGCAAACTACTAAATAACACGCCTGGGCGTAGGCAATCTACACTTCGTGCGCCTGAATGCACGCAATGGGAACCAGAAAAGTTCCTACGTAGCATGCTTTTCTGTCACTTTCGCAAAACATAAATTCGGTCCGAAAATTCGGCTTCAGAAGCAACAAATTATCATTTCTTCAAAACGAAACACAGGGAAGCGCTTGACGGTGCAACATGCAATGCGAGCGAGCAGTAAAAGGATAAAGTTGAAGCATTAAGCGAAGCCGGATGAAGTTATGCGGCAACTTCATTTTTTGTTGCCGCAACCAACTTGCATTGCCAGACGACGAACGGCTCCAGTTGGGTGACCGACCACTAGTCCGCCCACTGGGTGCTAAATAAAAGGCGGTGGTGACTATCGACAAGCTCCACGGATTCAGTCGCTGCCGGCGCCGGGTGAATCGCTACCTCCAGCTGTGTGCACCGGCGTGTGGTCTCCGCGGTAGTCGCCGCGGTCCGATTCGTGCTGTTTCTGTTTTATAGTTAATTACTTTTTTACGGTCATCAAACCGGAGATGCGATCCTACGCTCGCCCACGATTGGTCCGGTGGCACTCTGTGACGACGGGACTGGAGTCGAGGGAGCCGGGGACGGAGACCGGACAAATGGAACACGGTCCGTGCGAACCGGGCGCCGCCAGTGTCTCGCTCGCTTGCTGTCATTAGCGGTGCGCTTGTGCGGAATTTATAATCTGCAAAATTTACGACCCGCGCCAAAAACCAAACGCAAATCACCTTCAAACCATAACGCGACTGTGCGGTGTGGCCACGGGAACTCTGCTACGGGCCGTGAGATACAACCGTGCACTGAGCAGCAGCAGCAGGATGTGTGTTCCCTGATCGTGTTCGCGTAAACAAAAATACGCGCGCACAATGATCCATTAAAATGTCTCCAAACGGTTCACTCTACCGCTCGCCACCGTGGCCACAGATGCTGATGTCCGAGCCCGGGCCCCCATTTGTGGTGTACTGAATTGTCATCGGAACACGGAAGAACGGCTACGCGTCGCGGGTAGCACGTTCGTTATTCATACCCACAGTGCTATGTGTGTCATTATTGAACATTTGTTTGCCGATGCCGGTCTCTGCAGACCCTAAATGGCGCCATGAACACAATATGATACCGCACGGTGTTCCCGGCACCTCGACCAGGCACCGAACAGAACCGGACACCACCCACACGTGCCGGTGCTTACGGATTCTAGAGCCACCATTTCACTTTCTTTCTGTCACTCGCCAACAGATAAAACGACTCGGCTGGGCTGTTGGGAGAGATTTATTCGTTCTCGACCCACACCAGCTCGTCGTAGTCAGCTGGAGACCCCATGTGTGTAATACTCGCGAACCGACCATATCAGTCGGCCTTAAGATGCTGAATATTTAACCTTGAGCAATGCGCCCGCTAGCAATCGGATGTAATTTATAGGACCTCTTCTGGCCACTGACGCACACACTGAAGACTTCCGGTGGCGCCCGTATCTGTGGGGAAATGGCCTTACCACTGGCCAGCGAATCGGTCCACACAGAGATCGTGGCTCGGTAAACAGTTTTCAGCGTTCTCCAAACTCCCCCAGGGGGGACCCACATCGGCAACCGAAGACATGAAGCTGAAAAGGCAATGAGCATAAAATAGGCAAGATAAGGAAGTGCATTCCCGGAATGCTCCGGTACGCTTCCGTTTCCGGTTTTCATTTCTAGCGGCCCGCAAGCGCCCGTTTCTACTTTGATTTCTCTTTTCAGCCCCCAGCACTGCGGGCAGAAGTACCAGGCGGACATATCAACCAAACGCTGCCCTGCGGATTGCCTAGATTTAGGCGGGACGCGGCCAATCGGACTCGATCGGAACGGCGTTTGGTCCAGTCAATCATTTGCGCATCTTTCGTTAAGCAAACGTCGTAAACATTATCCCCAACAGTTCCGAGCGATAAATTCCCGGACCACGGCCATCCCGCGGAATCGGAAACGTTCCTAGGTTTTTGGTCTTCTGTACCAGTCGGCCCCTGGCGTGGGCCGAGGAAAATATCCGTCACAAAGCTAATCGCCCGAAAGCGGCGCACGCCACCACAACCAGGCCCGTCCCTACATCCCTCATATGACGTGGCGTATTTGGCGCACTGCGTTGGCGCGACAGCGCGAAGTATAGTAGTAAAAGTTTTGTGGCCGCCGTTTGATTCACAGAAGCCTTCGGGCCGCGGCTAAATGAGCGCGCAACAATTCCGGGGACCCGCTGCAATCAACCGGAATGGATTGGTCGGTCGACCGGCCGCGAAAGCGTCATTACCCGCCGATCCTGCACTTAACGGCCGCCGGGCATCGCATTAACCCAGCCCAGCCCGGCGATAAATCGACCAAACGCAAGTGCTCAATCAATGTTGCTTTATTTACACACCAGCCAGGCGGCCTATGTAGGTTGGAATTGGATTCACCGCACAGCCGAAGTTAATTTGAATCGCTTGCCAACTGAGGTCACTATTTGGTTGGCGGAATATCGACCACAAATTAAACCAACTACTCGTGGCGTCCTGTTCCAGTCCGGATATAGGGACAAAATTACTATCCAGAGCCGTAAAAATCTCGGTCAAGTGCCGTGGGTGCCCTCTGCGGCGCGACCATATGCCAACGCGGCGGTGAGGTGCTTTCGAGGGTCCGAAGTCGCATCGCAAGATGCCCCAGCCTCATCAACTGTAATCAATGTGTACGTTTACGAGCCATGTGGACTAAGCCGATGCCCAGAGACCGTCGCGAATCGCGAAGATCAGACACCGGAACACGGCGTCGTACAGGCGGCATCTAGGGATCTAACTTTCTACGTGTGCGTGCGTGTGCGTGCGTGTGTATCCGCCATAAATACGGTGTTTATGGCGATGGCATTTTTATTTAACGCCCATGTAACGACCGATTCACTTGACCTTTGCCCGAACGAAATGGCCAAAATACGGCACGACTCTGTCCGAACGAACGCTCCGGGGCCGGATTTTATGGGGTCGGTTGCCAGGATGTCGGTGGAGAGCGGGAAAATTGAAAATTCTGCTAATGAAACTTGATGCGACACGAGACGCGAAGCAGGCTGTCGGTTCTCGGGCTGAGCCGAAGACGTCACTCCGGCTCCGGCTCCGGCTCCGGCTCCGGCTCTTGATAGGTTTAGTATCTCGCTCACGTGTCGCCATAACAACGGCAGTCGTAAAACGCGGAAACACCATTTGTGCCCCGGCGCCCGGCGTCACCGGCCCGGGCACTCTGGAGCGGATCGAAGGCCAGATTATGGAAAGAAAATTCGACGATTTTGTTTCGTCGATGGGCCGCAGCGCGCTTGGAAAGCTGATTCGGCAAGGCCGGCATCCTAGGGCCATCACACGCCGAACCAATCGTCACATGCGGCGAATGTCCGGCTACGGCGTGTCACAGCTGGTTGTGCTTTTCGCATTTTCGCTCCGCCATTTATGTGCATTTCGAATTGGATGCTTGCAGATAAAACAATAGCAGAACGTGATAAAATAATGCCAATATGAATATGAAAATCTCCGGAACCCAGAAGCACAGAGCATGAGTGCGCTGTTTGTAATGATGAAAACACTGCCACCGAGCAACGGAAATTTCAAGTACTAGCAAAAAAGTAAATATGTCAATGCGGATTGTAACAAACAACGTATGAAAATGCAGTGGAAAGGAAAAAGAAGTTTAGCTATTGAGTATTTGATTTTTATGAAAAAATAAGTATGCCTTCTTTTTGAATCGCACTTTGATACTTTTAACGTGATTTTTTACATGTTTTTATGTTCAAAAGGCAAAATTAAGGCTCATGATATTGCCAAAAAATCGACTAGTGAGGCAGCAATTGGTTAAACACTCAAGGGTTATTAAAACGAAGATCGCATTCATCACATTAACGGTCGTGGGCGCAAATAATCCACACCGAAACGAATCCGACAATAATGTTCAACAAAAACTTACATCAGAGGGCGAAGAAGCACCTTCTATACATGTCATTCGACATACCCCCCTATCATAGAACTCGATTCGAGTCCTCGAACGTTCATTCCGTTCATTTTGAGTTCATTTTGCTATAGCTTTCTCTTTCTGCCCTCTCTCTTGCTGTATTCGGCTTTCTCTCTTGTTGTGTTCACTCGAACGGTAGAATTTCCGTTCGAGATCCATAATAGGGGGGATAGTCTTTGGAATGCAAAAACATTTGGCATTGTTTTAAAAAAATCCGCCCCTAACTAAGGGCAATTCAAAACAAAAATCATATTTAAAAAAAGGAAAGGGAATTAAACTTTTCTACTATGTGGGGTCCAAATCAACGTTAGGAAGCAAATTACAAAGGGCATCATGTTCCAGGGATAGATTGTTTTCTTGAATCCTACAAGTTGTTGGTCTTTCATATTCATGGTGGCTCGAAAGCTGTCCAAAACTTAATGAAAGCAAAAATCATTCATGAATGGAAAAGTATTTTGCTGAAGATTTCATCCTACGACAGGATAGCCAGAAGTATTCATGCTGTATCTCGTGGATGATGATTTCAAAGTTATAGGCTATTTACATCTCTGTCCAGACCATTGCGGACATATGAACTATTCATGAACATTGGAGAATATGAAAAGATCCCACTCAAACCAAACGAATAGTAGATAAGCTAATAAATGAAATAAGCATAATCATTAAAACTGACCTGAAATCAAACATAACGTACAAATGATTGTATGTCCGTTGTGTTTACCATATTATGAATCCTTTAATTTTTTTGTCGTTTTGTAAACTCTTTACATTAAAAGTAAGTCTTGGCTGACTCGTCATGATGTTGAAAGTATCTTAATCGTCGTTGTTGAAGAACATGCTACAACATGATCAAAACACCAATAAACCAGTAGGTTATAGGCAGTTTGTTGCCAGTAAGCAATAAACTAAAGGAACAAATGTGTCATTGAAGTAAAGTATATAGAAAACTGTCATTAACGAATGACTTAATGAAACAAACTCATAAACAAGCTGGCAAATGGCTTATTGGGTTGCTATTTACAACAAAACTTTGGCAAGTGTTTGATACAACGTTAAATTCCAAACTCCACGAAAGGATTTAGCGTCCATAAACAAATTCACAACCCATTGCACCGGAATTCAATTGACAGCAAAACCTCTCCAAATCCGTACGGCGAACGTGTAGATAACTACAGACTTTTTGAAAGCAGCGGCTCGCACATAAAAAAACTCGTTCTGTTCGAAAACTTGGCCGCACTGTTTATTAAACGCCGGGCGTGATAAATTCCGCCAAACTCCGCCGGGCCCTCAGCTAATACCCGGCCGCCCGAACCGAGGACGGCCGGACGACAATCCAAACTTTTCTGTCCACCCGGAAAACCGCCCGGAAAATAATGAAAACTTAAAACCAACCCCACCAACGGCATCGCACGACCCCCCCTATCACATCCCGATCGGGACGACGGAGCGGTGACATCGAATTTATCGTCCACACTTGGCCGCCGGCCGTCGCACTGCGGTTGGGAATTAAGTTAAATCTTGCGCTCCTGTTAGCGCGCCGGTTAGTCTGTCTGTGTCTGTGTGTGTGTGGTACGCTTCCGGAAGACCCACACCACACAACGCCACGCACCACTCCAGATCCGGATCCGGCATCCGGTGGTGATGAAAAGTTTTGCCCAACGCCACGTGTACCAACTTTTCAATTTTATCACCAACGGCCGCCACCGACAACGGCGGTTCCGGAGGCTAAAAAACATGGATAATTGAGAGCGCCCACTCGGGGCGCGTTGCCCGGAGCGAAACGAAACAACGATAAAGTACTTAAAAATACGCTAGTTCGCTGTCTTCGAGGGTCACAGGACGCGCGATGGTGGCCAGTTCATCGCCTCGCAATCCGCGCCCAGTGGCCACATTTCGCTAACCTTATCCCAATAGCCCGAATGTCGAGCGAAGCAGATAGTTGTGTATCGATCGGTTCTCGGTTTCCGCTCGGTGACTGCCGTTCGGTCCAGATATGACTCCTTTCAGACGATTCCGAGGATGCCAGTTTTCAGTTCGCCATTTGACCAGAACCAGCGGCCCACTCAACCACGGCGCAAAAGTGCAAAGAAAATCCACTCGGTTGCGACTTCACAGCCGCCGCCGCCGCCGTCGTCGTCGTCGTCGTCATCGTCGTCGTTGGAAGATTTATTTCCACTTCCGTGGCGTGGAAATGGAAGCGCAGCCACCACGCGAAGAATCTGTACACCTTCAACAAACTCGTGGAAATAGCGAGAGGAATAAAAGATTTACGTCGCGGAAAAAGTAAAGTTTTCCACCCCCGCACCCCCCAGAAGGGCCCGTCTTGGAAAAACGATGGGAACCGAAAAAGGAACCGAAATAAAATAGAGATTTCGTCTTCGATACGTTTGTAGCGCTGTCAGCGAGGCAATGCGCCCGCCACATATGGGCCAATATGGATGGCGCGATGCGAGGACCCCCATAATCGGTTCCGATGGTGGTGCGCTTGTGCGCGACAAGGGAATGCACTATGCGGACACTTCGACAAAGTCCTAGCTCGGGGCAAAGTAAGTTGCATTTGCACTTTGACGTCGAATGTGGTGCTCTGTTTCGCTTGGAGAGTTTTTCTTTCCGGCGGGTAAGAAGCTTTCGGTGCTGCTCTTTAAAAAACGAGGAGCTTGATGCTGCTCTTCGTGCCCCCCTCAGAAAAATGGCGACCCTTAATTGGGAAGGAGTAAAGGACGAGAGTTGCATCCTTGCCCCCTCGGTTCGTTCGGTGCAGGAGCTTCGTTGAAAAAAAAAAAAGAAAACATGACGCAACGGAGCAGCAAACAGCGAAGATGAAGCATTAAAATTAGAGCATCAACTATCCGAGCTGTTGCTGTCGGCATACGGGGCGCGGAACGTGGTCTCCCGACGAGTGGCCGTGCCGCGTGATATTCATCAAAGGCCACGACCACCACTACCACCACCATCGCGTCCCAGTAGCCATTCATTATCCATGAATTTCTAATTAAGACAAACGAAGAGGGACTCCCAGTCGGGCACAGGGAACAAACACAGCACGGGACACTCTGCGGGACTCTTCGTTCATCGTGCGGAATAAGGCAAAAAAAGTAGATGGACACGACACAAATTGTGCACCAGAAAGGATGCAGATGAGTGGAGGGAAAAAAATGGCGGCACAAAAAATGCCAATCCCTTGAACCTGAAGCACACACACACAGCACAGCATGGCACGGCACAGCGAGCGTAGCCATCAACCGGAAAATCCGCTATTTAAACCATTAATCAATTTTCATTTGCTTGTTTTGCACCCAATCGCACCCCGCGGGTTTGGATCCTCGTTTTTAGCATCATTCGCCTCGGTGATTAAAATTCGGAGCATGATTCAGAACTCCCACGCATCCACGTGGGTTTGTGGGTGATAGATCCGCAAACAGAAAGCACGCGCCGGATCACACAATCCGACAGGAAATGGCGCAAACTTTGAAGTGATTTGATGAAAGCGGAAGCAACAAAAAAATGGCGCCTCCACGATGGATTTCGCGGTGACCATCGGTTTCGGTGCACCATTTAATGGGGCCGCCCAGGCGATCGCTAATGATGAGTAGACGTATACATTTACATGCCACTAATGGTTAGCGATCAATCTTGCCCGTAATGCCCGTTTCCGTTCCACGTTGGGTTTTGCCTTTATTTTTTTCATTCGCGAATCGCGGGATTCAGCGTTTCGGTGCGAATCAATGCAAAGGCCCGAGATAGGCTTGTCGAACTGAGAGTGGAGTGAGTAATGAATGTAATTAGCGATCGATTTTGTATGAAAATTATGTTCTCTCACCAGCAACGGTTATGCTTTGGAGCGTGGATTGCCTACATCTAGGCGTAATGGTAAAAAAAATGTTTTATTTCCCAAAATAATTTTATTACATTATTTCTGTAATGTAGAGAGTGCTTAGAAAGCAATGCATTTTATGCAGGGTTTGTTGCCATAAAAGGAAAGTTTGCTGTCACATACTGCAAAACCTACACCTTTTGCTCCGTATGCTCTCCTATGTTTCACTCGTACACTCGGTTTGCTTGTTAACTTTTCATTTGATCTTGTTTCTTAAACCTCACAAATTACCCGGATAGGCCATAACATAAATATACAGACAGATAATACATGATGGGTTCAAATTTGCCCGAAGGCTCGATACACATGTTGATATCCTTCGGATATCAGTAAAATGCTTTCTCTTTTATCATGAAACGATCTTTGGTTCATTTCTCCACATCTTCGATTCGAATCAGAGCGCATCGCAAGAAAGGACGACAAAGCAGATACATATCTGAAATAAAGTAAAATACTTCTACAATATTCTTTTTATTGTTTTCTTCAACAGATTGTTGTGACTGTTTAATATTCATACTGCCTGGGAACATCGTTTGACATGAGGATCTACTTTGGCTCCAATTCTAGCTAATAGACAGCCTTAGGTAGTCTCTACGCGTGTTCAACAGGACAATATAACGATGAACCTTCTACATTGAAGAAGAATAAGGACAGGTCTACGAACAGTGTAAGTTATTGAGGAAAAAGTGAGCTCGTAGGCTGCACAAAACTACCTGACGCCGGGGCCGGATGCGTATTTTTCTATGTAAATTTGCGCAAAGAAATCCCGTTTTTGCAAACAACTCGCCGCATCTCTCGCAGGGCAGCCATTATGGTCTATCCTTTGTTTGGTCTGCGTTTTATGCTTCGAATGTTCTAAATGAATTCACTTTTCCATTTATTTGTGTACTGTCGGCGAATGCTGTTGTGTTTTTACATCGGCATATCGAATGCAACAACACGGCGCTATGCAAACCCTTCTCGTTGCATATGCTGCTGGCCTCATAAAATGGCTTCGTACGTCGAATATGGGTACCGCAGACGAAGTTGATGTGCCGTTTGTTTGCCTGACGCTCATCGGACGTCAACATATCGGGATCGCCTTGCAAAATACGGGGCATTCACCTAAGAAACGAGCCGAGGCGAGTCAGTTACTATCCTTCGAACCAACTGTTACGAACGTTATTACAATGTTGATGGTTTCATTTTCCCTTTTTCTCACTCAAAATTGAACATTGAACACCTGTCCCGGAGGGTGGGTCCCGGGGCGTGAAACAAAACCCTGGACTCCCCCCCCGGGGGGTCAGACATATAAGGCACAATAGAGAAGAAGTACAAGTTATGTAGTATTTCGTGGGCCTTCCGTCGGAGCCGTATCGTAAATCAAGCTGCACTTACCTAACACATACGCCAGCAGGATCCAGACGTCCAACGCGAGTCGCCCGTGACACTTCATTGTCAGCGGGGGGGGAGTGTAACACGAACGGAAAGCGGAAAAATAACAACCACAAAACCTCGAGACGAGGGTTTGGCTCCTTGCAAACAGACGATGTGCGCACTTACGGCCGGGTTGGCGATTTATTTTGCAACGCAAACTGCAGCTCCCACACACACCTAAACGCACCAACACACACACACAAGAACACTATCCAGGTTGGCACCTTCCCAATCGGCAACAACAGCGCTGGAAAACGCACAGCAAACTTCACTCTCTGTTTTTCTTCGCTTTCCTTCTTTTCGCGCTTTCTTTAAATCGCGTGAACGTGGCGTGAGGTCACGAGGTCAACGCGCACCCAGGCACAGACACACACACAGACACCAGTCACTCTCTCGCCGGCCACTAATACACCATTACACGGAGCGCAGGGCGTGATTTATGCTAGCCGGCCGATGGAACGATGATTGGGGCCTCCTCCTCCCCGTGGTGGTGGTTTCCGTCGGGCCAAAGCGGCACTTCCGGTTGCGGACTGTCGCCACCTATTTCCCCCGTCCACCCGTCCGTCGTCTGTCACCGTTTCCGCGCCACCAGCACCAGGCCGCGCGATCGATCGGCGCAGGAAATCACCTCACATTTTTCAATCGCACCCAAACCAAACCGCAACACCGAGGACGAGGACGGCGGCGACGAGGCCGCCGACGCCGACGACGACGTCGGTGGTCGGTGGCATTTTTCTTCAAAACACCCTCACCGCCAGCAAGAGGCGCCAGCCGAGGCCGAGATCTCTCCCCGTCGTCTTCGGTTGCCGGGCCGGTTGCGATTTATTTTAGCTTCACCATTTTAACCGCCATTTTATCACCATCACCCCCTTATCGGTCACCACCCGACGGCACCACTTTTCCACTTCACAGCGCGGTGGTTGGTGGGCGGCGCTTCCGCTTTTCTTTCCGGTTTTTAGTGCATCATCTCGGCCACTCGAGCGCCGCTTGATCCTTCGAAGATACTTAGTTTTTGCTCGGTTCTTGATTCGTTCTCGGCTAAGATAGCCGTCGGTCAGCCAGGGGTCTTGAGAGTTGTTTTAAAACCGAAATCGGACCGTCAAAGGAAACTGTAGTAGACCCACAAACACACACACTGACACACGTGCGACGACGTCTGAACGACTCCGCTTCCGGTTTCGCAGCGCAAATCACATTTATCAAAAAACGAACGCTTTGAGGCTGCTGCGAAGAAGAAGGTCCTGGCGAAGGTCCTGGCGAAGGTCCTGGAGGGCGATTTCTATTTTCCGACAGTATGTGATCCTCCTTTGTCTCTTGCTTAGCTTTCCACGACACGTCTTTCAACTGTCTGGCGTATGATGGATTTTTTGGTGCGTTTGTTTTTCAGCACCGTTTCCGGTGGGTGCTCCAAAGCCACCGCAACCTCGCCGGGCGATGGCTTTTATTTCGTTTCACGCCAAATGTCTACAAAAAGAGAGAGAAAGCAAAATTGATTGAATAAAAAGAGGAAGAAGATTGGAAGTGGGCAAAAATAGCGAACCATCGCGAAGCCGAAACGATGGCACAAAAGCTAAATCGCGGAAGAAAAAACAAATAAAACAAACACTCATTGTTATGAAACACGGTCGTTGTGTGCGGGTTGTTGATGTGTTCCTCTTCGCTTTTTTTTTCGTTTTTCATTTCGTTATAAATCTGAATGAAATGGAACCGCGGATCGGGCGGATGTCCCTTCGTCGAGCGCGCAACACTCGCGGTCGTTGAGGGACCTCTTAAGGCGCAAATAATTTTATTCCTGTTCAGTTTTTGCTTGTCCCGACGGATCCCGGAGGATCCTGGGCGACGCAAACAATCGACTCCGGGCGTTGACAGGTCAGACGCGTTTTTGCTATGCCCGTGGGCTTGGGAACTTGGGAGCACCGGAAGGTGTCGAAAGAGAGGCGCCAACTTGCCAAGAAGCAGCCTGGCTTAGGGGCCCCTGTTTTTTTTGCTGGGTCCAGCGCTTTGCCGCTTAAATCGTTCTGACAATTGAGGCCAGAGAAAGACTCAATTTGATTAAGGAAGGAATCCGCCGCATCCTGCATGCCCTAGCGAAGAGCTCTCCTCGAAGTGGACGAAAATGCCAAATGGAATGCGAAATTTATCGCAATTTAATAAACCGCTTTCCATTCTTTGTTCCCGCGCCCCTCTGTTTATAGCCTAAGATTGATGTTGCGTCCGTAAAGTTGTTTGCTGTCTTCTGCGCCCAAAAAGCCCAATTCTGTTATCAATGCAATAAATAAAATAACTTGAGAATGGTGAAATAATAGTAAAAACCATTTAAACTTGTCTCGTAACAATCAGCATATCGGCTTCCAGCATGTAACATCGCGCTGCGTAGTGCACCCACGTCACGTCACGTAGACAGATGACACACGCCACTCAACATGAGATTTTCGTGGAAAACTTCAACACCCTGTTTCTATCCGCTGGTGGTTTTTGCTATTGACTTCATTAATATAGATTGGCGCGTTCTCTATTGGGTGGATTCGCCCGGTTTTGCATGTTGCGAACGAGGGAAAAAAACTTCCGCAACCTGGCCAAGTGCTTCCCGCAGTGTGATTGCTAAATTATGGATCGACCGAAAGCCACCCTCCGGGAGCTTTACGTGGGAAATCGATCGAACTACAATACCTAAAAGAGTGAAAACTGGAACGAGGCGGTCACAGACGGCAACCGTCACGCAGCCGGAAGACAGTGTAACGAAACGGGGACAGCGTCGTCGATCGAACGGCGTCGTTCACCCATCGACTGCAGCGTGGTGCAATAGTATTCATTTTTCATGCCCAGCATTTCCGCGAATGCAATTTTAAATCGGTTAAAAGGTTTGGTACAACTTCACGATTCGCGTGATTGAGAGATGCGAATTGCAGATTCTTGACGCCAGATAAATGGAAATACGTGGAAAATCAAGCTCGGATAAGTGTAACTTATGTGCCACTCACGTGACTGACTCACAAGCCGCATGACTCACAAATTGTTCGAATATTAGTAGCATCGATATTGCATAAAAATGTGCGGGGAATTTGATCTGCAAGTAATTGGCGGAAAATATGGAAAATTGGAATAGATGTATGACATGTATGTGGCTATATTTTAAAAGATTGTATTCGTTTGTTCAAAATGGCTTACTTTGAATACTTGAATACTTATAATATAGTATACTTTATCTTGCATAGAAAGCCATTATAGGTTTTTGGTGTATTTTATCTCCGACAGATTCTTTTTTGGGATTGCAATTGTTATCAACATTTAAACAAGCTATAAAGTGAAAATATAATGATTACAAAACGAGAAAGATAGATAGACACATTGAACGTAGTTCCTTTACTATCTTAAATTAATAATCCATGCGACAAACAGGTCCAACAGCATCATCGAATCGAAAAAACCAATGCCAACGGTACCAGGCTTACGTGCAAAAACCGATAACATGAGCCATTCGGAAACAGTGACATTAGAAGAAAGCTTTCCAACCTCGTCCTGGTGCGAGTTCTAAAAATATCCTTACCACGCCAAGCCGCGCTCCATGGAAAACCCAGGCATAACGTGAATGCAAACAGTATCATGCAGCGAGGAGTACGCGTTAATGGCTCTCCATAAAGCACATACACATGTGAGTGTGTCTTCTATCTTGCAACTGGCGCATGCACTCGAGACTTCCATCGTCTACCCTCCGGATCCGTTTTTGTTAGGACCAGATAGAGTACTCCTGTCGGAAGGTGCATCCGAACACCCGGAACCTTTTGCCAACTCGACTGCCGCCGTTGCCAACCACCAAGATGGCCACTGTTTCTTTCGTACATATAACTACCGCAAACCAAAACCGGGCCAGGCCGGTCCCGGGCTGTCAACATGTGTGAGTGTGTGCGAAAAGTGTCGTCACGGGAAGCAAAACAACGGAACGGAACGCAGAAAACAAGATCATTGGCAGAGCGAAATGGTGCCTTCTTATGTTTTAATTTCTGTTCCTTGGTCTGTGAAGCATTTCTTGAATGTTTGATATTATGTACATATAATAGCCTGAGTAGAAAAGTAGAGCCATTTAAAGTAATTTTGAATGTGTTGTTGTGAGGAGTGCATCGTTGAAATTGAGTACACAAAAATTAGGACATCTTTTAGTAGTAACTGCATGAGGTATCGAGGTCTCAAGAATGTGAAAATGAAATGTGATACGTTTCGTTGTGAATTTTCCTGTTTTTAAATACGCCTAAAGTTATGCTATCCGAATTATTTCTGGCTTTTACCTTAAAATTGCAGCAACTGCATCTGCCACCAGAATGCAGTAAACTGTACGTTGCTTTAATGTCAAACACCTCGCGGTTGCTGTGTGCAAAGGTAACCATCAGCCAAGAGCCAATCGCCGCACCACTTCACGGAACTATAAAACCTGAAAACTGTTTACGCTAACCTGATCCGATTACTGTTGCCTGCCCACTGTAGTTTTCCCGACCCGACCCCCCGATAGGTTAAGCTCAATTTTTCTCCATTACATGCATATCTTTCATGCTCGAATTTGTCTCGAGAGACCCCTCGCTGGTACGTCTGCTACGGTACACGGAATCGAAGCATTTTACACAGGGAACATGGTGCGGAACAAGAGAACCACAAAGTCGTACACACACACACTTTGGGATCTCCCCAAAAGTACCAGAGTGGATTGTTTGTAGTGGCCCCAGGCCAAGCGCTTCGGGGCTCGATTGGGACGAGCCCGGGGCTCGGCATATCATTCCGAACAGGTGTACCGTGTGCACACACCCAAGCAGAGGGACCCCAAGTTTCCCAGGATGAAACCAATAAATTATCCTTCAACATCTTGCCTCGTTCACCAGAGAGCCCCGGAGAGTGCCGGATGGCAATTCAAATGTTTATTTATGTGTATGTTCGGTTCGTCGAGGGCGGCCACCCAACCGAGGGTAGTTGTTTTCTATAAATTTCATTTTTGTAATCTCTTTTCCGGTTGCTACCGGCTGTGTTTATGGTTTATTCCACAACATCTACAATACACGGCTGGATGCCAACTGCTCACGTGTAGGAACAGTCCCACCGATCGAGAGGAGGTCGATCGATGCCAGAGCCGAGCGTTCGTGGTATTAAGATGGTTTGTTCCGTTTGGAATTTATGTCAAGCTTCCGTGAACCTTCTCTCTCTCACTGTCTTACTCTCTATCTATCGTCTATCTCCCTCCAATCTAAGGATCGATCGATCGGTTGTGGAATGTGATAAATTAAATTTTGTGATACCAAAGAACATTCGATTGGCAGATGAAGATAGCAGTGGTCCGCTGGGCAGAATTTCCAACATGGAAACCTTTCTGGGTGTGTCTGTGATGGAACCTTGCGCCTCGGGAGTCCACAGAAGTATCCAATATCGGCCCACCAGCCATCAGGGGTCAGGGGTGTCGGCCTCGTCTGTCTGGAAACCACAAAAATAATTTGTCCACCAGGATTTGGTGACCACTTGGGATGTTGTTTCTTTTGGGGGATCCTTTTGGGAATGAATAATCCTGCTCAGTATTCCGTGTCCGGCTGCCAGCTCATAGCAACCTGAAAGGCTTCGAACAATACAAAGCACAAACGTGCGTGGCACCCAGTATCGTTCAATGCATTTTAAATTGCGTGAACAACAACGAACTGAGGCCCGATAGGTAGGCGGCTTAATTTAAAATGGGCTCAAAAAAGCCCGATAACCCCAAATTATTTCACATGATTTACTTTGCGGCATTACTTTTGGGAATGGGCCCCCAGGCATGATAAACCGACCCGACATATGCTCAGTCGCGGCGCCTGGGCCTGGGCCGAACGAGAGCAATTTCGCTACCTGGACGGCAAGTAAGTAATGGTTTCTGGTATATGTTCTCCTGTTCCATTTTTTTGACTCATTTCACCGCACGCGTGCGTGCGACCTTAAAGCGATGGCGAGCGAACCCAATCGAAGCGGTAAATATTTACGGGTCCATTTAAGGGCGATCGGGGTGAAAAAACCTGGCGGCCCATAAATTTCGCATCCTATCAAACTTTACAGGCCGAATGAAAATTTATGGCCACTGACTGATTGGAGAGCTGTTGGACCGGGTCCGCGTGACCCAACCCGGCGCAGCGCGTCGCGATTGTCGCGCGGACAACCTGCACATGTGCTGCCGGCCGGGTAAAGTCCGAGAGGTCGCTCGATTGGGTCGATTGCCCAATTCCGACGGACGCTGATGTTTGCGCGGTAGAGAAAAGTAAACATCCGTCCATTTGTGAGTAAAAAAAATAAATCTGGAGGTCGGAAAATGTTTTGCCGGCACGAAGTCTGGCCACGCACTTGAACCGTGGGATGTAAAGAGATCGATTTTGTTCTACGTAGGCGCCGCACTGGGGAAATATTAACAGAGTCAACACAGAAGTTCCACAACGAATTTTCCGACCGGAACCAGATTGTGTCTGAGTTGTGTTTACTCTTTGGCGAAAATATTCTTCTCAAAAGTACCCAGTGCGGTGCTATACTATCAGCACCATCACCAGGGATACTGATTTATCAAATGTTTATTGAAGCAGAACATTTACTAAAGAAGAAGTTAACAGCAATCAATTGAATGGTATGCTATTGTAGACGATAGTTACGTAAGGAGCACAATAGGAACAGACGGTCCTCGTTAGATTAGTGACAAAACAGACGTCGGAACACACCATAGAAGAGACGGTAGCATAGAATTCCTGTAGCATAACTTTTGACGAGTTGGTTGGTAATTCAGTTCATAGATTATCTTACTGGCTGATCGATACACATCGATTCATGTGCCGAATCCGTTCGGCAGACCCATTACCAGCCATTCCAAAGCATACTTTGACCGCGTTTGACCGCGTTTCGGAATTTTATGCCGTTGATATTTGCATCGATCCACTTTATTCCGAGGGTAGGCCTTTTTTCCCGTCTACGGAAAAAGTAGACCTGCATTTGCCACGTGTCCCACGGCGGGTGCTCATTGTTATTCATGGCCGTGTGAAAGTTTTTCCGTGAGAAAATTCTTCGCGAAACTTTCTCGCCCCAGGAATGCTTTACTCAAAACGGCCGCCAAGTCCGTTTCTAAGCGCCAGCGGACGAGAATGCGAGCGAGTAGCAACCCTACCTCACCGAAATGGTAGCAGCGGGTCCCTAGATCATCAGCTGGCGGAGAAGTTTTGCATAATTAGTCTAGTTGATCCTCCTTATTGTTGTTGTCCATAAACCAACGTGCCCAGGAAAGTTTCTTCCAGTTGAGAATTAGAAAGTTTTAGTTTTAAAGAGTTAAATGCAAAGTAACTGGTGATTGAGAGTTCTGATGGTTTCACCAGAGTCATTACGCTTACTATTGGCATCGAGATAGGGACGTCTGGAACAGTGTCAGTAACGGACGAAGTAATTGAATATTGTTGCCATGTAAACGGCGTCAAACATTTAAACCAACAGCAAATGACCTTATTTGAAGCATGGAGTAGAGCAAAGTAACTATACTTATCTACATTCTGTTTAGCTGCATGTAACGATTTTTACATCCAACTGGAAGGATGTGGAAGGAAAGATTAAAATAACCCGTTAATTATCCAGACAAAAATACTGCCACCCCATTAAACTTTGCAATGAATATTTTGTGCCTATTTCCGCTTACAGTGCTGCACTCAACCGAGCATTTCGGTTATTTATGCAAAACCACTAAAAACTCCAAAAGCCACAACCGAAGCTAATGAAGCGCCACGCCAGGTAAAAGATGTTTCCCAAAGTTTTCCTTCCGGCTTAACGACGACAAATGATTTATGAGCCTAAAGGTCTTAAAGGCTACGCCTAATTTTATGTCGATTCCACAGTTCTGTTGAAGATTTAAAATTTCTAATTTGTTGACACAAATCGCGCTGCTTTGCGGCCCCACTCTTAGCGAAAGCGAATCCCGCTAAAAGCAAACTGATGTATTTGGAGAGCGTTTCCCCCGGCCGGGCCCGGAAAGTATCGCTTCCGAGAATATCAACTCCAGTTTTGGCGCGGCTTCGGAGACCGGACCGGATATCTATCTTCAATCATGATCCCCGAGGGAATTAATTATCTTTCGCTTGACAAATCGTATCGTACATTTTTACACGCCCGTTTCCGTCGGTCAGCCGACCGACGATAGGCTTACCTTGTCGTAATGTACCGCAGACACCACTCCCGTTTTTCTGCCATGCTGGAGTTTCTCGAAACATCCAGCCCATCTACGGCGTAAGTTCGATGCAGTTTACCAAATGGATCGAAAACTTAACCAAGGCGACATTGACGAAGGCCCCCGAGGCGTGCCAAGCCACAGAGAGTAATGGCAATTTGGGACAAAATTAAGGTTCTAGTCTAGAGCTGGTCCGCCAGGCAGAGCAGAGCTTCCCGAAGCCGAAACTTCGCGCCGAAGCGCAAAATTTTCATTCAGTTAAGTAATTTTCCGGGACTCGATTGATCATTCAAATGAACTGAGCTGGAAAAATAAAACGACGAAACGGTCGATGATAGTGTTAGTAACAGCAATGTTGATGGCAACGATGATGATGATGAAGAGGAAAATACACAGAGTAAGGACTCCGGGTACCGCCGCGCCTCCGGGCCAAACGGGAAAGTAAGAAAAGCCGGCTCATTCCGAGAAAGCGGGCCCACCAAGAGTTTTACGGGGGAACGATTGAATGTGGCAAAGTTTTCCAATTTTTCCACCCAACCCACTCATCTGTCGGGTTGCTGTTGGTGGGCCGTGAAAGGATTTCAGATCATTTGCATGATCTATGGGTCGGGAAAGATCATAAACATTGCGCTGGCCGGCTTGCGGATGAGCACGGAAGAGCACGGGTTCGAAGATTTGAAAACTCTTCTTCTTGTTTAGCCAACAAAAAAAAAACCCAAAACAAAAGCTTAAAACCTGCCGTCGTGCACAAGCCCTCGCGGCGTAACTTTCCCGAAAACAAATTTAATTGAACAACTTTTACCGAGCGCTCCCAGGGGAAAGCATAATAATAAGGGAATCCTTAACTTTTGGCAATAAAATCACACATGAGTCGGAACGTTCACTGTGGCATCCTCTTCTTTGTGCTTTTCTTCCCACACGGGGTCTAACAGAAGGGTGCGTAAACATCATTTTAATACTTTGACTTTTATATTGTTTGTTGATGGAGTCTGTGAAACTGACACCTGCGTACAATCTCTGCTTCAAGAATTAAGCCGTTTGACCGTGCCACAAGCAGCTCATCCTGAACGTCGACTAGCTGACAGCAGAAGGCGGCGTTTTTCAACAAACTCTTAACCAATCCGACAGACAGATTGAATGAACTCCAAAACTGTTTCCCTTGACAGCAGCAGCAGCCATGGCCCAAGGGGGAAGGAGTGTGCCCCCCTCCGAACGTCGGCGTATCGGAGAAGACGGAAAATCGAATCATAAATCGTTCAACAACAAGATTCATCAACACCCTCGGGCTACGCGTACGAATCGCTCCAGTAGGTTTGGCGATCCGAGAGAGCAACAGAGCGAAATCCGAGTTTCTCTAGCGAAGATGTTTGCATCGTTTATTCTTTGGCCGGAAAAGGCTGCAAAAAAAAGCTGCGAGCGGTTTAAATGCAGTCCTTTCATCGTGTCATCACCAGGCACTGTTCGGAAGGCAATGCGGCAATGAAGAACCCGAGGCAAAGGAAGTTGATCAACAAATCTGACGGGTCTGGCCGAAAATTGAAAACAGGATTGCAAAATTCACCAAACTGTTGTGACTTCCAAAACCTGGTCGCCCTGGACCTCCATGGGGAGCGAGTCGAGAAGCGAACGGAAGTAGTCACTAGTCACAAACGGGTCGAGCCGCAGCGATGATGGACTCGTGATCGAAGGGTCCTGATAGAAAATCTCACGCAAGACTTCACCGGAATCAGACCGGTCCAGGCCCTTTCGCTATTCGACTCCGGCCGGCCGACTTCTCGGAACATCTCTACTCGAAGGCGGGTGCGAACGATGGGACAGTTTATTTTAAAATCAATTCACCTTTCTGTCGTTGGGCAGGGCAGTCAGGACGCTTCGATTGAATTTATTCCCCCGGAGGGTTCGGCTTAGCCCGGTTTAATTCTGGGAAAAAGTCCATTTCCACTTCGTCGGGTGGGAAAATTGTAACACAAGTTACGGGAGAAGGTGCGTCTTTCGTAACCTCAATCGTTGGTTTCCATGAGGAAGACATCGCAGTACGTGCCACTCCTTGTGTATCGTGATAATATCGAGTGTAAACAAGCAAGTTGAAGAACATATCTGGCTTCCATGCTCTGCCCGTTCTTATGCATAATAAATTGACTTACTTAAAGTAAATTTCAATCAACCGATCAATTGGAAAGACTACTATTATTCAACAGATGGCCGAATAAGTTTCAGACTAGTTGACCAAAGAAGGATCGGACATACCAACTACCAACAGGCTAAACTAAAAATAAAAACTTATCAGAAGGCGTTCAAAACAGTGCGAACAGTAGCGAACATAAGACATACTGGGTTTTACCATTTTTCCGCAACAAAATGGGAAAACACAAACCTGCTGGCTGAAAATTAATATAATGTAATGATGTTCTAATACATCAAATCATGTACATTTTCAATCTGTTGATACCGTTGGGATAAACTAAGATAAACAATCATCATGGCCGCATAAACGCCAAGCTAGACAGTACCTAAGGTTTAGTTAGGTGTTTTGTTGGAAAAAGCATAGAAGCATGTTTGGGAACCGCTATCTTACTGCCAAGCTTGCAATTTGGACTCTTCATTATTGAAGTTAAGTGTTAAGCATCAGCTAAAAGTTTTGTACTCAAGTTGATGCACTGTTACGAGACGAACTGACGTCTTTCTCATTGAAACCGATAGATCGATGCAGCACAGACCGATGATCTACGGACGAGCGTCAAATTTGGACTTGTATTTCGAAGAAGTTGGCCGATGAAAATTTGCTGTAATGGCCGGGAACTTGCTTGAGAAATTATTCTTGTAAAAAGCAACTATTTCAGTTTTTTGATTGTGAAAGTGGTGCTTAAATCGGATAACTATAACTACAGTAATAACTGTTCTTATTTTGTACATAGCTTATGAAAGGCTTTCCATTTTGATCTGGTATAAGACTATAAAAGTTTTTTTGTTAAATTTAATTACATTGGTAATTTAATAACTGGTAATTAAAACGACCCCCGCTGATAGAGCAGTCGGTAGTGCTCTTCGCTGTCACGCAGCTGGCCTGGGTTTCGAATCCCGGGATCGGTTGTCACTCAACCGGCCATGGTTTCGATTCCCGATACCGGTGTGACAGGGGGGTTGGCGCGGGGCTAACAATCCCGTCCGTAAAAATTAAATGTTACAGAAGAGCATCAGAGATTAGCATTGTCTCTGGTGCCAGGCCAAGACTGCTCAGCGGTTGTAGCGCCAAAAAAGAAGAAGAATTAAAACGAACCGTTCATCCACACCAGCATACGACCAAAACCCGAGGCTATGCAGTAAATTGTTCTGCCGACATCAGAAGTCACATGAAGACAGCAAAGTGTTAACACAATCTTGACACATAATGTTAGTTTTCTGAACGATAGGGTTGCAGAAACCGGAACATGGCACGGACGGAAACTTCTTCGCCCAAAGGCCACAGGGCTCCAAATTGACGCCTTGCCACCCAGCAGCGCTTTTCTGCAGAAAACGGGGCCAATGTTTGCTTTCGCGTGAAAAGTTCATTAGCCGAAGCATGTCTTGCCATTTAATTTGCCGCATTTTATTCGACGAGCTCCGGCGCTAATAGCGTCACAAACTAACAACTTAAACAACCGCGTCCGCGTTGGAGGTGGTGCCGCGTAACTATCGCCAAGAAAACTTTGCGATGTAACTGAAGACGCACGGGATCCGTTTCCTGGGAATAACAAAGGCCTAGGGCCAACAACATTCTCCCGACTTTCGCTCCCGAGTCGGGCGGGCCTGAGGCAGTCCACAAATTTCATCATCAACATTCACGCCCGTGGGCGCGTTTGTTCCGATGAGTGGCGCCCGAGAACAAAAACCCACCCGCCCCCTCCCCCGGGATTACCAAGGTATCAAAGGATGCCAGCCGAGGCTTAGCAAGAGCGGGATGGTTCCTGCGGTGTACAAAAAGTTCCCACACACAATAATGACGGTGACTGCGCCGTAAGCCGCAAACCACGGCGAAAGTCAAAACTTGTGGCACACCGGGGGAAAAAGATGTAAAGCCAAAAGAAAAATGGTGGCCACCGCGAAACGGGGACACAAAGCCGACCGGACTCATCAGCGGCATCAATGGCGCAGAACGGCTGTTTCGGCTCCTTGCTCCTAGGTTCCTGGAGAATGCGAAACTCCTTTCTTCTGGTTCACCTCTCGGCCGGCTCCGGAATGTGCGGCGGGGTACGGCGGGCATGTTTTCTTATCCCCGCCGGCCGCCTTTCTGCGCCATAAATCACTTCCTCTTGCCACTGCCCTGTGTCGGTGTTTTTCCGGCTTTTTTTTATTACGAGTGCCGCTTTTTATGTCCTTTCCTTTTTTGCCAGACACCGCTCACATTCCGAGCGTGTCATATTTCCATCAAAAGCACTCCACACGAGCTCACCTCACCAGCATAATCTCTCCCGGCCTAAGCCTTTTGGGGCGCCGGCAGGGCGATGGCCGGGCGTACGGAAAGACCATTAATAAGCTGAGCTTTTAGCATCTCCGCGCGCTGACGCTCGATGATGAAGGCGATGAGTTGACGAGTGTATCCTTCTCCTTGGTCGACTTCTATCCACGACGGGGATGGATGGAAATTTGTCACCCATTGAACGGTGCTACGATCGATCGTCTGCCTCGCTGGCCGGTTACACGAGCCGATTTTTTATACGGCAAGTTAGTTTTCTCTCCTCCTTTCAGAGGCAGTGCAGTGCCATCATGTGCATAAAACAACGGACATGATTGCGATGGCAAGTGAAACAACCCGCTTTTGATGGCGCTGCAACTGAACCGCCCGGTGCCGAGAAAGGCCGGCTGAGACGGAAGCGATTAATAATCTTCCGTCCGTTTATGAGCCACGCAATAAAACAACAAATTTTGAACATAAAAATGGTGACATAAAAATGTTGCTCATGTCTCTTGGCCGAAGTTTTTGGCCTGGTTTATGCTGAGATAACACTGTAAAATTGTTCATTTTTATGATTTACAATATAATGTAGCCGTGCTGATTCACATCATTCAATTTGTTACTGGTACGCTGAAGGCTTTCCACAAATCCATCTCCCTTTCTTTTTCGGAGCACTCAATAATTCAATTATATTGTTTGCAATGATAATATTTAAAAATGGTGGTAATATTTGGTAAGTGTAGTTTAAGTTGCAGATTCTCATCTCGTGCTTGAATACTTCTCCACTTTCAAAATAAGACCAGAAAGCTCGTATTAAAGAAGAAAAATCAACAAAAATATTGCATAACTTCTGGCGCCTAATACTCGAATCCGCCGATATCTGTTTACGTGCGCCTAAATGTAGGCATTCGATATTTGCCAATCCAATAAATGTGGTTCTTGTGGTTGTTTCGTATCTGCATTTAAAGGAAGCATCGTAATGCACTACACTAGCGTTGCGAATTTGCTCGCTGGAGTGTCGGTCATAGCCACAACCTCGTCACTATCAGGTTACCGGAACGGGAACCTGTGGTTTTCCTTCAGCGTGATGTTCCTGTTTTTTTCATAAAAGAAAACAAATTCGACCGCAAGCAAACAACAGTATCAGATCATGCATCAATAAGGAGAATCCAAGAATTGACTGTACCCGGTTGAAAGAATGAAATATAATCGTAATCGTAATCGTAGTGCTGTTATCTCCGCCGCATTACTACACCAGAGGCAGGTTGCTAGTATCAAGCCACTACGCACACTAGATCATCAGTCAGCTTCCCCACGATGGCGTTCGATCGCCGCCAACCAGTTACTGTTTAGATCGTGGCGACAGCGGTCGGTTGCAATGCTGCTCCGGGCGTTCCTGGTGATTCTTGGGCTGTTCGGGTGTAAGGAGATCCGTGCCGATTTGGATCCGGTTCGATCAGGGATAGATGAGGGTGCCCCAGAGCAGGCTCTAATGTCGAACGAGCGCGTATCGCTTGACGGTAGGTTGACGGGAACGGCGTGGCAACGCACACTGTCGGTAGCCTACTAAACCCACTGACCCCTTACAGACTGTCATTTGAGGTTCTTCCATCGCGGAGATCGAGGCTTAGTTGGGCCGGCTTTCGCAAAGCCCGCATTTCTCACCGAGTTCGCCCACATAGCGGCGATCGGGTGGAGCAGGGTCGATGGCCCCGAGGTCGATTGGAAATGTGGCGGATCGCTGATTTGGCCCAACTTTATCCTCACGGCAGCGCATTGCGCCGCTAACGATGAGTACAGTTGCCTTAAGGCTCAGTAAATCCGATCTTCAGTATAACCGTTCACGGACTTACAGTAACGTGGCACCGGACGTAGCCCGGATGGGGGACCTCAACCTGTACAGTGCCGAAGACGATGCCCACGCCCAGCAGCTTAAGATCGTCAGCGTCATCCGTCACCCGCAGCATCGCTTCAGTGGGAAGTACTACGACATCGCGCTGATGCAATTGGAGCGGAATGTCACGTAAGTGAAGCAGCAGAACCTAGCAGAACACGTCCGGACTTTTATCTTCCATCGTTTTTGCAGCATCCACGAGACAGTGGCTCCGGCGTGTCTGTGGCTTGACGATGAAGTGCGCTTCAAAGTGCTGGAATCTGCCGGCTGGGGTCAAACGGGATTCGGTGAGTGCTCAACTGACTGACGGCCCTGTCCCTGTCGAAACGTACCGATATCTGCTTCAATCTCCATCTACAACAGCTGAAGATCAAACACCGATCCTACTGAAGGTGACCCTGAATCCGCTTAGCAACAGTCAGTGCACCCACCATTACACATCCGGCGTTCGGGGGCTCCAAGCTGGACTCGATCGACACCACATCTGTGCGGGGGACACCAAAATGGACACCTGTTTGGTATGGTCTAAGAGCTGAACTAAAACGGAACGAACGTCAAGAATTCCACCCTTCTTGTAGGGTGATTCCGGGGGACCACTGCACGTGCGGCTTCTCCACAACCACAAAGTGAGCCCGTTCCTGGTGGGAGTCACGTCGTTCGGCAAGCCGTGCGGTCAGTCACACCCGGGCGTCTACACCCGAGTGGCGTCGTTCCGCAGCTGGATACTGGAGACGCTCCGGGCAAACGGGGCACCGGAAGCGACCGATCAACAGTTCGAGCCGTACGCGTGCGCCCTACGGTACGTCCACATCCGGCAGCTGGAAAACTCGCGAGTCGTGGCCAACGAGTCGGGTGTGTTCGAAACGTTTGATGTACTGCGGCGGTACATAGGGCGCGACTTCTTCTCCGAAGTTGCCCAGCTCCGATGGTCCCGGGACGAGAGCAAACGAAACTGTATGGGTAGCATTATTGATCACGATACGATCGTCACGCTCGGGGACTGTGCCCTGCACGGCGGGTAAGTAGGGTTGGCGAGAAGAAGCCCCCCAAGAAGTCGAGGATCACGAGTTGAGCTTTCTTCAGAGTTCACCCCTCGCAAGTTATGTATCGCGTCCGTAACTACTTCGAGGAGGACGATTTCAAGGAGCAACTGTTTGACGTGTCCGAGGTCCACGTGCATCCCAACCACACCCGGGGCTCCTACTACGACAACATTGCCGTGGTGAAGGTAAACGGCACGTTTCCGGTGCTGCCGGCCTGCATCTGGAACATGCAGACGCTGCCAGCCGAAGAGCTGGAACTGTTCACCGTCGGTCGGCGCGATCTTAACGTCTACCAGTACGAGTCCACCACAAGCTACGGTACGAAGCGAAGATACACGAAGCGTTGGAAATTGGTCATTCTCCGTTCTTCTGTCTCCCCCTGTGCAGATTCCCGTCGAATAGCCTTAACACCGCGAGCGTTTGCCTTCGATAACGCTAACTGTACCTTGGCCGAGCAATACCGTCGCCAGCTGCCCGTAGGGCTCCAGGATGAGCATCTGTGCTTCGGTAACGATCCCTTTCTGGTCCCGGAAGTGTGTGAGCTAACCCAGGGTGGTCCCCTGCAACGATCGGTCTTTCGCATGGATCGTCACTTCAAGCACGTGTACGGGGTGAGCTTGTTCGGGCAGGACTGTGGTTTCGGTGAGCCGGCCGTAGCCGTACGGCTTCACCCTCACCTCGGCTGGCTAGAGTCCGTACTGCTGCGGAACGGGCGATCCACCGATCGCGAACCGAGCCCGGACACCATACTGTTCATCAACACCGACCTGGAGCTGTTCGATCGGTGCGACTTTAAGGATGGCACCGTGGGGCTCTGCATCCCGGCGAGCCGTTGCCGAGGAGTGTACGATCGGATGCTGCGCAACGAGGAGCTTATATTTTGCAGCAATGGCACGGTTGTGTGCTGTGCGCCGGCGAACGTCATGGACGACGAGGATCTACGGGACGGTGTGGAGGAGATTGTCAACTGCGAGAACAACTACGGCAAGCTGCGGCAGGATCTGGCTAGAGTCCCTAGCGGAAGTCCTCGCCCAAAGACACACATCGTAAGCACTAGTAACGGCGCCCAACTGGCCATTCTTCTAAGATCCTACTTTTGATGCTCTCGAAAGGCGGAGATCGCTGCGAAAAACCAGACGAGCGGTGCCATGGAGATAATCTGCTTGGGCTATCTCATCACAACCGGCCACGTGCTGACGACGGCAGTTTGCGTGACCGCGGCGGACCCCGAGCCCACCCTGGTGCGGTTGGGTTTCATTTTCGCCCAGAAAAACGGGGACTCTTCGGCACAAACATCGATCGAGCGTATCACGGTCCATCCCCAGTACAGACCGCGGACGAAGGGGGGCAACAATATTGCGCTCCTCAAGCTGACCGACTACATTCGACCCACGAGCGCCGTCTTTCCCGGGTGCTTGTGGAGAAACGGCACGCACACCCCGCTGACGGCGACTCTGTTCTCCGTTGGTAAGTCAAGTCGCTCGTCAAGTCGGACCGGAATTAAACACGATCTTCTTTTCGCTCACTTTCAGATGGTTTCAACGTCAAGGAGGAGACCGTGCACCCTCAGTACGCCACTGACTGCGAGCGTAGCCTGCGCGATCCACTGCACGCCGGCGAACTGTGCATGGTAAACCCTCCCGAGGGGTCCCCCTCATGTGGAGGTCTAATATCTTGGTACCGGAACATGACCGGCGGGACAACCGAGTCGCCGTATTTGGTCGAGTATTTGGTTGGCCTTCGGAGTCCCGACGAATGCAACGAAAATGGCCACGTTGTCGCCACCCGCATTTCGGATTATCTGAGGTGGATACTCGATCTGGTATGAACTGTTGGCCCAAAACTGTTGGCTGAAACATATACACCCGTGTGCCGATCTGAAGCGGTGACCTTGAAACGCTTCGAAGGAGCAGCGATTGTGACTGCCAACGCAAACAACCCTATCAAGTGGCAAATCTGGACTCGTTCAATAAAACAATCCAATATGGAAACCCCCTTCAAACCGAAGGCTGTCCCGGTTGCTCAGCTTGCGTCTTGCGTCTTGCGTCTATACTCAGCTAGGCTGTTTAATAAGTTTTGAGTTTCGATAGGAAAACCACAGTTTTGTGGTTTGCACACTTTAAATACACTTTATTTTTTCACTATGGTCTCCCTGAACATCAATACACTTGTTTCAACGAGATTCTAATCTATAAATTCCCTCCCTAAAGCGAGAATCGACAAGGGCTCCAAAATACACTTCCACAGATGTTATGACGTCATCGTTTGATGAAAAACGCTTTTCACGCATGCATTTTTTTTGGGTCTGGAAACAGATGGAAGTCGCTAGGGGCCAAATCTGGTGAATACGGTGAATGCTTCAACAATTTGAACTATAATACGTAGATTTTTGCCATTGTTAAAACGCTCTTGTGACAAGGTGCATTGTTCTGAAGAAAAAGGATGTTTTTCTACTTCAAACCCGGTCCTTTTTCACGAATTTCCTCTTTTTTAGTTGGTCCAAAATGTTACAACGATAATCGAATTTTATTGTTTTACAAGTTTGTCAAGTAATCTACTAGCAAAATTCCATTCCATTCCCAAAAAAACTGATGCTAACATCTTTTTGGGCGATTTCTTGACACGAACTCGTATCAGAGCCAAAAAAAACAGGTCCACACCACTCTTTCCATAGAGATGAGTCGATGCACAAATTCCACTTCATGCTTTCGAAACAGCTCTAAATGTTGTCCTGAAAGTTTTAGGGCTTGTAGTAAATTTATTTTAGCCATTTGACGATTTTCCAATATGATGCCCCGTATTTTTCTTACGATTTAAGGTGTTGCTACTGTTTTTGGACGTCCTTGACGTAGATCGTCTTCAAGGTTTGTACGATCACGTTTAAATTCAGCAACCCATCTTTCCACTGTACCAATTGAAGGCGAAGAGTCGTTATACATTTCCAATATTCATCAATAAAATGCCTTTGCTTTTAAACCTTCCAAAAACAAATTCAATCATTGCACGATATTTGATTTTTTCCATTGTAAAAAAATACTATGACACGTTGCTGCTAAACGGCTTGTAAACAAAGAATGAACTTCACACATGAATGAACAAATGAAACGAATGTAACAAAATCAATTTAGGCTAGTAGCAGCGCCCTATGTTATTGAAGCGCAAAACTTATTGAACAACCCAGTGCTTGTTTGCCAATGTAACCACGACATCGCAATCAATCGGAACTCCCGAGATCAATGACGCGGGGTGTTTGTAAATAAAATTCGCATATCTCCGGTTACGATCATCCCCGCCCGTACACAGCTCGACCGCTCTACTCAGCATAATCTGCACGCAATCGTTAGAACCCCCACCGTCGGTAGCCTTCTCGGTGCAGTTCGTAAGCGAACCGGTCCCAGGGTTCCGGCGTGAGAATGCAAATAGGAAAGATGCACCCCGAACCCCGGTGATGGCCGTGAGTTCGCGATCAGTTCTCGCGCGAGCGTGGGGCAGTGATAATGGCCCTCCGGTCAGTGCTGATTGCCGTGACGTTGTTCGCAAAATGTAAGTGAGCGGGAGCTTGCCGGCTAGCGGCTGAACGGCCCCTTTCGTTACCTCGTCTGAATCGAATTGCAGGTTCGGCGGTACTGTATCCGGTTCGTCCGAATTTACCCGAAGATGCGGAGGGCATGATGATGCCGGACGATCGGATAGCGATAGACGGTAAGTGAGCACCGGGAGGTAGGTCACGGCATGGTAAAGCGCTCTCTCTCTCTCTCTCTCTCGTTCTCTGACAGACTGTCACATGCGGTACTTCAAGTACGGAGGTCAAGGAGTGGTCGCTCCGGCCTACGGGCAGCCGGCCCTGTTGCGTGAGTTCGCCCACATCGCGGCCATCGGTTGGACGCGGGCCGACGGTACGGTGGACTGGAACTGCGGTGGCTCGTTGATCTGGGAAAACTGGGTGCTGACGGCGGCGCACTGTGTCGCCGATGATGAGTGAGTGCAGCCAGTCTTAGGCATCCGGGCCATCAGTGTCCTGATACCGTCTGATCTGTCCTGACTTTCGCAGAGACATCGCCCCGGACGTGGCCCGGTTCGGTGACCTGAACATCTACAGCAACGAGGACGATCAGTACGCGCAGCAGCTTAAGATCGTCGACATCATCCGGCACACGCAGCACCGGTTTAGCGCCAAATACTACGACGTGGCGCTGCTGAAGCTCGAAAAGAACATCACGTAAGTGCGGAAAGCCCTTGGTAAAACCCTTGGTTCAAGTAACGGCCTCTCTCGATCCTCCATTCGCAGCGTCCACGAGACGGTGGCTCCGACGTGCCTGTGGCTCGACGATGAGGTGCGCTTCCCGAAGCTCTGGGCAGCCGGCTGGGGTAGAACCGGTTTCGGTAGGTAACCCTCGACGTGCCGCGGGGAGTAACGCAACTGAGCGCGACGCTTCGTTGCAGGTGAGGACAAGACAAAGGTGCTACTGAAAGTAGCGCTCACCCCGATGACTAATCGCGACTGCTCCCGGTACTACACCACTGCCGAGCGCGGGCTGCGCAACGGTCTCCACGCGCACCACTTGTGCGCGAGCGACGAGAAAATGGACACCTGTCCGGTAAGTGTGCGTTTGGTATCTGGGTGATCCTTTCTAGAGGAAGATGGGGCGCAAAATATCGATTGTGACAGTCGCTGTACGTCTCGTAGCGTCGTCCTGTTGTCGACCAAATTCTCAACTGGGTGCATTGGCTTCTCTTGCACGACGTGTGGGTTTTTCGAGCCCCAAAAACATAACCACCGAAGAGGAAATGAGCTTTCCAAATTTCGTACAATTTGAGTTGAAGACTCACCAGTTCGGAAATAAGTTTCTGATATTTCGGAACTTTCGGCGGGCGTCCTATTTTGTAAATGTCACAGGTTTTACTAAATGTTTACTGTTAATGTTAATGTCCAATGAATGAAGTTTGACGTTTTAAAAGTTAAATTATAGGTAGTTCAAAATTCAAACTCTACCAGGCCTAAAAATCGAAAATCGAGAAGCATGTTTATTGCATTGAGATAAAAACTCTATTTTATTCGAAGTATTTGCCATGCATTGCATTATGCATTTATCCCTTCTCTCTGCTACTTCTTGGCTGCCGCGCCGTCTCGTCTTTGGAAGCAAACCAATATGTCATCCATTTCGACTTCTTCGTAGGAATCGAAGTGCTGCTTAGCAGTTCCCAGCCAAGTGCTTTGATTGTATCCTGAACCTGTTTTGCTTTATGTCCGCAGGCGCATTGTTATGTCTTTTGGCCCATTCTGGTCGTTTTTGGCCCATTCAGTGCATGGTTCAAATTGATCATTTGATGTCAGTAGCGAACTGTATTAATGGTTTCACCAGGTTTTAGAAGCTTGTGATCCACCACACCTTGCTGGTCCCATCAGACACAAGGCGTTGTAGGTTTGCCGAATCGATGTGGGTTGGAATCTGTCGAAATTGATGGTTTTCCCGGAGTGACCCATGATTTTTTCTTTTTAGGATTCTCACAATGAATCCACATTCCATCTCCAATCACAATCTGATGGAGAAATAATTTCCTTTTGTACCTAGAGAGCAGAATTTGACATTCAGTTTTTCGTTTTTTACTGCTGCCGTACGTTCAGTCCATTTTCGAATCTTCTGGATATTTCCCAGGGCCTTTAAACGTAAAGATATATTGTGTTGGGGCACATTTAGCTGATCCGCGAGTTGTTGCGTTTCCGTGTCATTTTCGTTCAAAAGTTCTTGTAGTTCAGCGCCCTCGAACCATTTTGGAGTCCTCCGACGCTCCTCGTTGAACCACTCAAAGCACTCCGATCTTCCAAAAGCATGATCACTGTGGCAGTTTTATTGACCGGAGATAGCAGAAAAGCAATGATGTACGTAAAATTTTATTTGAAAGAACAAAAGTGGGTAACGCCTTCAAACATAAGTTGCCGACTAAAACATGATTCGTTTTACGTTGAAATCCTTTGACGGATGTCAAAACAAGGCAGTATTGCCAAAAGAAGCATAATCAGGGAGAACAAATCGACAGCTAGAGCCATCTGTTTACACAATCCGGTTTTCGACTGCTAGTCCTGGTAGATGGATCACCCTGTACTACTACTACTACAGCTTTGACACCCCATCTGCTCCGTAGGGTGACTCAGGCGGACCGCTACACGTGAAGCTGTTGCACAACGCCAAGATGAGCCCGTTCCTGGTGGGCGTTACGTCGTTCGGTAAGCCGTGCGGTCAGGCGAATCCGGGCGTCTACGCCCGGGTATCGCAGTTCGGCGACTGGATCATGGAGACGCTGCGGAAGGACGATCGGTTCATCACGCCGGACCTGTTCGAGCCGTGGTCCTGCGCGCTGCGCTACGTGCATGTGCGCGAGTACGAGGACGATGTGGTTGTTTCGAGGCAAAACAACTACGAAACGTACAACTCCGATAATGCTCACTTGACGACCGGCGAAAGTCGTCACCGGGTGACCATTCGGTGGCCCACTACCCTGCTGCCGGCCCGCACCAACTGCTCCGGCGTACTGTTCGAGCCGAACGCCGTGGTGACGCTGGCCGACTGTGCCACCCACATGGGGTAAGGTGTGGGATTGAAGTTTTGGGTTGCGCCAAGTGACCTGTGTTTTTCCCCTCCCCACCCAGTGCCAGCCCCTCGAGAGTCATCCTGTCGAACAACCGGTACCTGGAGGTCAAGGAAACGGTGGTGCATCCGAGCTACCGGCGCACGGGCGACACGTACTACAACAACATTGCCGTGCTGAAGCTGGTGGCAGATGCCTCCTTTCCACCCGCCTGTGGCTGGTACAAGGACACTCTGCCGGACCCACAGTTCGAGGTGATCGGTGTGGGCCGAGCCGATCTGACACCCTACAACCGCGACCATCCGGTGAAGGAATTGGGTAACGACATCCGTGGTCGTATATGCTACAATAACTGCAACTCCTGTCGTTTCAGATCCCCGACAGATCTCGCTGTCACCGCGGGCAACCCATCAGCCCAACGCCGAGTGCCAATTGGCTGAGCAGTACCGGGCGCAGCTCACCCGGGGCCTTCAGCCGGAGCACCTATGCTTCTCGAACGTCCCATTCGTTGTCCCGGGAACGTGTCAGCAGCGTCCGGGCGGACCGATCGAACGGGAAATATGGCGATTCGAGCGGTACTTCAACTACATCTACGGAATCAACCTGTTCGGCCGTGACTGTGGCTTCGGCGAACCGGCCGTAGCGGTACGGTTGAGTGGACACCAAGCGTGGCTCGAGTCGGTCCTGCTGCCAAACGTCCGCCAACAACCGACGTCGGCCACAGCGAGTCACCAAAGCACCGACTCCGTGGTGTTCATCAACCCAGACCTACACCTGTCCGATCGCTGCGGGTATGCTGGCGGCGGGGAAGGTGTGTGTGTGGAGCATAGCCGATGTCCCGGTATCCGGCAGCGCATTCAGCAAAACCAGCCAGTGATCTTTTGCTCGAGCGGATCTGTTGTGTGTTGCCCGAGCGAAGATCTCCAGCCAGCGGCCAACAACGACGACGGGATCACGAAGGAGCTGGACGAGTGCGAACAGCGCTACCAGCACCTTCGCCGAGAGCGGCAGCAAAAGTGGCGAGGGTTCCAGCCACTCGAAAATCGACTGTCCCATGTGGTGAGTGTAGTGATTTTGGCGTACCGTTTGTTACAAGCGACACTAATCGACACTTTCCCCGCGGAAAAAGGCCGAGGTCGGATGGGAAAACGGGCAGCAGATAGAGTTCCACTGTAGCGCCTATCTGATCAGCACGCAGGGCGTCGTGACGGCCGCCTCGTGTCTGCTGAAGCAAAAGGTAGAGCCATCGATCGTACGGCTGGGAGGCGTGTGGGCTCACGGGAAGTCGGACATCGCCATCGTCAGGATCGGGCGGCTCGAGATTCACCCGGAGTTCAACGAAACGTCGTTCGAGAATAACATCGCCCTGCTGAAGCTGACCGCACCGATCACTCCGTCCGTCACCATGTTTCCGGGGTGCGTTTGGCAGAATAAGACGCATACCCCGGTTGAGCTGGGTATCGTCGGTAGAGGTAAGCCGAAGGCGAAACGACTTCCCGGCGGCGACTCGTTCATTCGTTCCTTCCCATCTCTTCCCCCCATCGCAGGTAGACTCGAACCGATCTATCCGACGTACCGGAGTGACTGCAACGATCAGTTCGTGAATCCTTTTCCGATACCGCAAGTGACTTGCATGTCACCCGGAGCCGGTGAGCACTGCTACGCTGCTGGCGCCCCGATCGTTTGGCAGAAGAAGGCTGAAACTAACCTGTTCACCGAATATCTGGTGAACGTGTACAGCCACGGGCGGTGTAATGCGACCGCTCCGCGCATAGTGCACCGTATGGCGGTGTACGTTGATTGGTTCAAAGAAGTTCTCAAGTAACAGGAACGTGTAAGCTTCGACTCAATCGAGCTTCGAACGACCACCACACCGGATAATTGTCAGCTATTTGGGTTGAAATACAACATCAATTTCTGGATCGGAGGACTTGGCGTGAAGCAGCAGTTTTTTACCAGAGAAAACACTACAAACATTAGTGGTTAGATTTACCTGAGAGTGACCACTATTCCTACCACAAGAAGATCCAGCCTAAGATTAGCAACGATCGTAATTTCGGCTCCACATTGTGTACCCTCAGGCGGTTTATAAATACATTTCGCAGTTTCAAAAACAAACCTAGGAAAAATGAATGACAAATTGAGTTTCTAATGAAATATTTTTTTAACATACAATTTGTACTTTGCCATTATCCGCGAAATACAATATCGTGGCACCCTCGGGATCTACGGCAATAATTTTCAATGACTTTTTTGCACAACATTTTGATTTGGAACTTGTTTGTGATTCCGATATGGACAAATGATTTTATTTCTAAATATGCACCGCTGTCACCAACATCTGTGTTAAGTTATACGTCAAGATACTACTTAATGCTTGCGATACGGCTCCTTTTGTAAATAGTTAAAAATAAATTCTTCGTTTGCCATAATGTCTGAAACTAGTCAAACACGCATTTCCATTAAATTGTTTGTGCGCAATGAAATTTCTGCTACCAAAACAGTTGAAAATGTTTCATAAAACTTTGCATCACATGTTCATGATCATTGCTTCACAAAATCGACCCATATCGTTCCGCAACCTCCTAAACTCTAAACTATTGACTATTCTAAACTACCATAGACGAGATAGAAACCGAAAGGAAGAACGGATTGAAGGTTGTACCGGAAGAAGACTTTACGGCATATTTTAGAAATGGAAATAGCTGAAAATAACGTTGGCACAAGTTTATTGGTTCCGGGAGGACTACTTTGAAGGGCATGAAATGAATTTAAAAGAACAAATAAAGAGGTTTTGAGTTTGTTGCCCACAGTTGGCCACCGAACTAAACGTAGCAATGAATGGACACATTGTGAACAAACGTCATACGCATGTATAACTTACTCTTCAATACAGATTTCTCGAAATGTAGAGCGTGTCGTTAGACATTTTCACCACGTTTTAAAAATAAAAAAGAGCCTATTATATGTAAAGATGGATAGAAGATAAAATAAACTATTGGTACTATTGATTAGTATTATTGATATTACCGAATCTCTCACATTACAATTCAATCTGACATTAAAAGTACGTACAATACGTAATGCAGTTAGAACAAACGCCTGTATGTTACAGGAACGGTAGCCTCTCTTTAGTCATATTTCAGCATTCGCATGGCTGTGACACTGTCACCCTTAGGGCTGGCTACTGGTAACAAGCTGCTTCGTGAGCCATTCAATTAATTACATTCAAAGGATAATCCGCGAGTGGCCTCCGATGGAGATCCTAGCCACATCTGGTACTCCTATTTTCGTTCACCACAAAACCTGTGCACCATAACGGTACGGTCCATCCGCCTGGCTTAGTACATCGCCCGCCAGCCATTTGAGATAAACAACCTTACAGTAGCAGCACCAGCACGTCGACCGGCGAGAGAGAGAGAGTAAAAAAGGACGGCCCAACGGTATAACTTCTCATCACCGGTCTCGACGGCGCCGGCCCGTCTGCGAAGATGTACAGAGGTTCGTGTCAAGATTCACTTCCCTTTCGGAAATGATCCCTTCGGCCCCGTACCGGGTACGAGCGTTCTACCGGGCCGGGAGCGCGCACACATCAGAAGCCCATCCGGCCCGGTTCGTTGGTGGCGTTCATCATCATCATCCGCTTCTGCTTCACCGTTCCGAACCACCCAACGGAAACCAGCAGCCTGCCGCCTGGAGACCGGAAAACCCAGCACCAGCGTCACCAGCATCCGGTCCGGCTTTCGGCCCTTTTTCCGGCCCACATGAGCGTGATGAGCTTTTCATCGCTCGCCGCTGCGGCGAGCGTGGCAAGGCCGTATCGAGACCGGATAGTTTCGCGAAATTGGTTGGCGAAAATTTTGAAACCCGCGCGCGACCGCTTCCGGCATGCTGCGCGGGTTGGCGGCTAGCGAACGGGCCACGGCTACGGCTAACTAGCGAAGCGGATCAAGAAAATGATCTTGATGAGTGGTATGTTTCAGTTTCTTTCACCAGAAACTCTCTCTCGCTCTCTGACCGGAGTCTTCCGGATTGGAAGGGCCCTCTCGTTTATTGGCCAGTTTTCTTTTTTCCCGTGCCCATCAGCAATCAACGACACGGTGTGGCTATTACCCGCAGCGATGCTGTACAATTTGTGCCCCGGGGACGTCTGGCCGGAACGAAATTGGGTCGCCGGTCCCGTCGGGGATATTAGTTTCGTTCGATTTCATTCTCAAAAACCTTTCGGCCCGAACGGTGAAAAATGGCAAGGTGAGCAGAGCTCCTGCTGCTGCTGCTGCTGCTAGTGGCTGCCCCTTTGGCTGTTGATGAGCTTTTAAATTCCGACACCCAAGAAAGCGCCGAGCCGTGACCTTGAGGAGGTTTTTATTTCGCCGTTCCCGAGCCCCATTGGAGCCTTCGATAAGGATCTTCGGAAACGCGGAACGCTGTTTTGTGATGTAGGGTGAGAGAGAGAGAGGAAGAAAGAGATCGCATCATTAGCAGCGACGGAAAAGCCATCCACAGTCGAGCATAGAGAGAGAAAGTAGGCGGAATGAGACGCCAGCGTCTGTGAAAGGCGACGGGCCGGAGTGGCCACGTTGCACCGTCATTTCGAAGGCTTCAAAATTTTGCGCGAAATACGTGGAATCTTCCCGCAACTGGCGGTGGTGGAAGCTGCGCCTGGCCAAGTCAAACCAAAACAGCGTGGAGGGCTTCCAGTAACGTGGGCCATTAAAAAGCCATCATTCAAAAGCGCCAATTGCTGATTGCAATTGAGACCTGCGGAGCTTTGGGCTGGTGCCATTACTTTGAAATACAAGCACTTTACAGCGAAGCGTTCTCCCAGAAGTTCTACATGTGGCCTTGAGCTGCAGCATATCGTGGCTCTACGAACATTCATACGATAATAGATTGTAGATTGAGTTACTAATCTGGGCCATAGCAGCTCACACTAGAACTCACAAACTGCTTTCGATTTTACTTTATTAAATTCAATTGCCGATCAGTAAGGCCTTAACATTTTGCAAAATTATTTTTAATCACAGTATATTATAAATTAAATTGTACATTTCTTTTTTTCTGATTGTACTAATTCTGATTATTTCATCGAATTTTACAAAATTATTTAGTTACTTCACTCATCTCATAAATCTCATTTTCTTTTTTTTCCATTTGACTTGAAGCAAATTTTCCACACGTACTCCACTAGAACCGAAGGCTGCGAAGGCTTAGTAAAATCTAATTTCCACAAATTAACTACTACTCGTGAGCCACGCTCCTGTCTTCCTTACGCACACTGCTTCACTATTCTTCCACACGAAAACGAGCGAACGGAAATCTCTTCTTTTACGCGTAACGTTCACGATCTGCACGGAAATCACGGTGGTAATGGGAACGTTCCCCGGTAGAACCTAATCATGGCACAGCTTAGGCGCACATCATAAGCGTCACCGTCAAAACAAGGACGCCACTTTCCGGGCTCCGCGCTGGGATTTGTTGATTCAATAATTTCCATCAGCATCGGCATCGAGATCCTCGCAAGCTCGAGGACTCCGACGACGATGATGCCAAAATGAACTCCTCTGCCTCTGGGTATCGATCGGCGGAAGGCACGTCGGCTGTAAATGGCCGACATGACGGCCGCCAGGACGAGATTACGGTCCGGCGTGTTTTTGTCAATCAGAACGCCAGCAAGAACGGAGACGCGCCAGCTGTCACCGTTTGGTGCGATTTGACGCAGCCAAATCTGTACGACACTTTTTGTTCTCTCTAAATTAATAGTTCATTTAGCTCATCTCTCGGGCACCACGAACGAAAGGACGTGCCGTGCCGATTCCTCTCGGCCCTTCGGCCTGCCGATGTTTGCGTGTTGACAAATGCTGTTAATAAATCACCGGGCAATTGGATCGTTAACGATGTTTTAAGAATTTGCTGAATCCGCCAATCAACAGACCGATCGCTGCTCGCAGCTATCGTCATTGCGGAGGAGGCCGTAGAAAGCGCTAGTTGGAGTGCCGTATTGGAAAGGTGATTAATTGGAGATGGGTTGATTAGTAACAAATGAACACTTTTTACAGTTTAATATTAATATTAGAAACAGATTACTTTGACAAAATACTGATTCAAAATGTCATTTAAGTTAAAGCATAAAAAGAGAACCCGAACAAAAAGCTGTCAAAATTGTAATTTGTAAAACCCAACGCCTGACAATGATCCAGGATTGTACATTCTAGGACTTTCACCAAACAGTAATTAAAAAAACGGCAAAATACCAACCACTAATTCATTTCAAAATCCTGTACGCAATTACTGCACCACGTGCAGCCAATCACCAGAACATTGTGAAGCAAAGCCCCATAATTTACTTTATATCGCACGCTCTATTGTCTTGCAGGGGGTGACAATGCTAAAATTGAACTGTCACACTCTGCGTGAATCGCGACCGACCGACAAGACAACGGTACAAACGTGTTGCTATTTGGCATCAAGGCTCGTGTCGGGTGCTGAAAATGTTTGGGTTCAGCAATGTCCCAACAGCCGGCGATGCTCGTGGTTAGCATTGCTAAAGCCCCGTCCGCATTTATTTTCATTTTCCAGAGGGCGTTTCCACAAATTCTTCGAGCACGTTGTCAAAATAATATTACTTTATGTGAACCGAACCACAGATTTTGAACAAATATTTTAAATAGGAAACACATTAAGTATTGTGTTGCTGCCTTTTTTTCGGGTTTATTTTACTGCGTATTGGCGTAAACCTTTTTCTTTAATTTATTTCAAAGAAAATATACGTCATCACGCAAAAGTCCTGCACGGCCAATTAATACAAACACACACCCATGTGACACCCACTGGCCATTGAAAAGCGAAACGGTTTCGTCTCTTTAACATCTCTCCGTCTCTCTCTTGCGTATTTTTCACCTTCGCGTAACGAAGATGAATCGCAAAAAATATTGCCTTTCGCCGGAATTGTTGACTTCAATTTCGCCAACAACCAAACGTTGGGCGCACAATATTGGTGTGTTCCTTTTTTTATAATCCTGTCGCCTCTTCCGTTAGCGTGTAAATCCGCATACAGATGTAATCGAGTTAGTGACAGGATACCCACCGACTCGCAGCGCGGGGTACTGCGGACTGCGTTTGTTGCGACATTTTGGTCGTGGTTTGATGCAAACAAAACAACGTCAGCCATGTTTTTGGGTTCCTTCGGGACGCTGCGGTCGGTCGTAGGTGTCCAAAGGGGAGGCACAAATATGTTGTGACCGATGGTGACGCTGATTGGGTTCTTGTACGAAACCAGGGTAAGGGTGCGATTGACCCACGGGCAGCCACGGACTGTGGTTAATCAAGGTTTACTAGGACAGTGCACTTATTTGTGTAAAAGAGCGCCATTATACGCTGTCCGATTCGAGTGCGTTTGACAAAGGCGTAAAAATGACGACAAAGGGCATACTAATCAAAACAAAGCATTCTCAAAACTTTTAACTCAAACTAAACGTTAGCTAAAATAATGTTTTTTTTTTAAATTGGATGTCTATTTCTGTTGATACAACTTACCGTTCAAGCGAGCAATCAAATTTCCTTCAACGTGTGACTTTCGTGGGCTGGCCAATGTCACTAAACGATGGGCAAACTGTACAAATGAAAAAATATTATGCGTTGTTTAGAAAAATGTTCGAAATTACGCAAACGATTTTCCGAAAATCTTATTTAAGTGACAGTTTAACAATTATTTGAAAGATTAATAACAAGCTTCATTAAAAATCTAAAACTCAATTCTCGAATAGCGAATAAATCAAGAATCAAATAAAATGGTCCTTCGAAAAACAATAGAAAAACTCAAATGATTATAACTCAATCGGAAGCGGATACCGTACTGCACCAAGTGCCTATTCCAAATAGGTCTTGATTAATAACCTCTGTTATTATACTTCAAGTCATTACTCGCTTAAAGCCATTGCCCTAAATAAAACTGAGCTCTCGAAACAGGTTTTAGCTGAAACACCGTTGTCGGTCCGCAACTGCTCGAACTGTTATTAAATGGAAGCGAGCCGCATATAAATTTTCCAAATCTTTTCTTCATTTTCGTACCCCGAGCCAGCGTAAACGATGGCTCCGCAGTTTTCCACGAACCGTGCTTCAAAAGAAATTTAATTTGAGCTACAATCGAATGAAACAAAGAAATTGTTCGGAACGATGAGCGGTAAGCACAGGCGAAAGACTTTGTTTTCGGCGGGTCGTAAATTTAAAAACAACGGGCAAAAGTTTTCACTAAACAAGGTGATTGGAAAATGGAAATGAAAAAACGAGTGATGTGTGCGAGTTTCCCCTTCGCGGAGGAAAGATAAATGAAAGCGGTACGGAACCGTTCGGACGCACAACACGGCGTACTTCCGTTTCCACTGCTTAAAGGGTTTCGATAAAACTCGCAAAGCAAAAGTTTTCTCTGCGACCCGATTCGATGCTTTAATTCGCGGCAGAAACCGTGCACAAAACCGCCGCCGTTCGAATTAGAGGATTCCGATTGAAAACACATTTTAAGGATATGTAATTAAATGTGTGTGTGTACCGGGTGTCGGTCGGTGGTTCACCACACATACCCATACTCGAATACACACAAACTGTACGCACTTTTCTTGCATACCACTGAAAACCATAACCAAACTATTGGTTCGGGCCGAGCAATAGTCGAGAGGCGTGTGGCGACCTTTTCGAAGAGCAACCAGCACCCGGGTCGCTAATGGCGCAATAGGCTGGTGGTTGCTGTGGCTAATAAAGGCTCCTGAGCTGCGGAAATGCGGTTTACAGACTCGAACGCACCATTGCCACAGATTGTGCGTAGATAAAATTTTATCCCATTAAATGATCGATTTCAATGAAACATCGCGACGCACGGAAAAGCGTAATAAAATGTCATTTTACACATATGTTGTATTTCATGAAATCTAGAAAAAAAATGCAACAGCTTTAGAATATCTTTTAAAGAGATAATAAGAATAAATTATATTGTAGTAGATGCGAAACAAGAAAGAAACCATTCTTCAAACATCGTCAAAAACCAGTACAATCTAAACTATAAAAACATAAACAAAACCATAACCTGACATGCTTACGTGAATTTTTAGACGACCAACAAATAATGTCAACGATCTATTTCAGGGGAGTGAATAAAAATAGCCCAACAGCACCGTTGAATCCGGGTAACCCTCCGACCACACCCGATAAGGAAGTGGAGTATTCAAAACATGTTTCCACTGTCCACATGGCTGACACAATAAACACTCGCAACAACACCAATCCGGAGGCCACCAGCAATGTGATGCATAAACCGGTGGTTTATTGAAAAGATTGAAGAAGGTTTCTTATTTTTAGCCCCACAATCCCAATAGGCCGCAATAGACCCCAGGTACAGAGAGCAAAGGACTGCTGGAATGACCAAGAATCCGTACCGATTCGAATGGCCTGGTTTCGAAACGTCTTCATCAGCGATGGATTTGCTCTTTCTCTCTTCCTTTCTTTCTTGAAGGACTATACGTCAATGAGGTGAAGCACGGCAGAACCGTAACGACACGAATCGATTCTGCTGGCTCAGCAAAGGTCCGTAGGTCGGTAGGACCACGGTACATATGGGCAGCTCCAGATAATAGGTCCATGATGGTGTGTACGTGCGGCCATACACGAAGTTTCCTTTCTTCGGGCTGGCGCGCTTCTACAGCCTCACCCATACAGTCTGCTTCGGCCGAAAAGTTTTCCTGGCGGCACAGTGTCCTGTGGCGGGCTCTGGGCCGGGCAACCGAAGCACTTATTTAATATTCCATCATAAATCCAGCGAGATACAGCTTCATTGTGGCGTGAACGTACGTAGCTTCCGGACGACAAATGGAGCGCTGATCCGGCGGACTCCGGCCCGGGCTCCGGCGGCCCACCCCGATATGATTCAAAGCACACCACACCACCCCGGGGCCCAGGCACGTATGTGCTCCCTGGTCTACGAGGTTTACGAGAGCAGCGAACAGTTTGTTTGCAAATTTATCACGTCTGTCAAACATGATTTGGCACGGCACGGACCCGTTGACGACGCGCAAGCACACGAGCACGGAGATCGCAACATATGGAGATACGGGCTGCAAGCCCGGATTTCCCACGCCCGGCCACGTTGGGCAGCCCGTTGGTCCGTGCAAAAATGATTACTTGTCGATGAGGCGTCATTTGTCGGGATCGTTTGGGCACCGTTTTTGAAGCATGGAATCGCACGGAACCTATTGTATTGATTTATTCACGCGCCAGGACGGTCTTATCGGTCTGCGTTAAAACCGGTGAGAAGAAGAGAAAAGAATAGCGAGAGGAAGCGCAACAAAGCTTCAACTGCGGTTTTGGTTGGCTCTTTGGAGACCCGAACCAGAAACGATCTGTAGATGAACGCAACACGCAATAAATAACGCCCGAACGGATTCGTCTGAAACAGAGACGTACAACGTCTTTGACTGCGGCGCACGATTTCGTTCTTAGGTCCAATTCTTCTTCTTCCGGGCAGCAGGAGCACGTAAGCACAGCGTACCGAAACCGGCGACCTCTATGCACTCCGGAGCGATCTGAGGTCTAATGTGGCGCTTCCGAAGTACCGGCTTCCATTGAAACCCTTCTCAAGACGGCATTCCCGTAGCTCGTCGCCAGCGTCTAAGACCGGCGTACTGCCTCACTTGGTTGTGATTTTATAATTTTGATTTATTTAGGCGTTAATCATAAATCTGCCACCGGAGGCCCGTTCGTAGAAGAGACCCCGGCCCGGTTTACGTGGGCCTGCGTCATCATAACGAGTGTTCCGGATGATAAATAGATTTATTGCGGCGGTACCATTCGTATCGATTTGTAGTTTTCATCCGACCTGTCGCTACGGTTCAGTGCTCCGGGTGGACGATGGGCACCCGGACACAGCCTATGAATGTTAATCAGGTGTTCCCCGAAGTCCTTCCCCGTCAAGGCGAGCCCCGGAGTGAACCGAGTGTCCGAGTGCAACCTGCGAGTAGGTCGACAGCAAAAAAAGCAACGCAGAGCCAAAAGCCCACCTGGCCTGGCCGGGGCCCACCTAAAAGCTTATGACGGGCACGAAGCCCATCGGGCAGCACATTGATCACGAATCAATGGCATATAAATTTGTTATTCGATGCGCCGTACGCTCGACCGCCCCTAATAAGCTGCAGCCATCTGGTTCTCCCGGTTTAGTGCTGCGCCGTGGTCACCCGGCAAGGATTTGATTTGTTTCGAGACCGGCCCGGCTCTCAGCGGTGCCCGCGGCTCGGAAACAAATTTGCAACGCAAAGTTTTATGACGAGACCCCGCCAGGTTGCAATGGTGGCGTCCGACAAATTGACGACAAATCAGCGACGGACAGGCCATCGGTTGAGCTGGAAAATTTGTTTCGCATGTGACGTTTATGAATTTTGAAGTCCTCCATTGTTTATGGCACGAATTTGGTAAGAATGTGAGAAAAAGAACTGTGAAACATGCGACGGTTTGCAGTCTTCACTTTCAATGCAAAACTTCCGTGGTACTTCCAGACAAAAATTGTAGTTCTTGAGAAAATTTTATTCGAGCTCCATAATGGTTGGGTTTTTTCAACATATTTAATAGAAAATTGATAGGTTTTTAGGCATTTAGGCACTGTTTTCAAAATAAAAAACAGTGATCTTTACGCTTTCTATTACTTGATTGGCTCAATTGAATTATTCTGAATATTAAAAAAGGTGGGCTTTGTGATACTCCCGTTAGCGCCAATAATAATCTACTTCTAATGTGAAGGTTCGGGAAGAATCTGTCTGTTCAGTCATTGATTTGATCATTCAACATTGATTTGATTGTTTGAAGAAAGTTTAGATTGACAGACAACCGAACTACTATATGTGTGTTAGGCTGCCCCGGTATAAACTTAACTCGGGAAAAACGAAAAACAATTAGGCCACATGGGATCTCTGAACTACTCAATTGTTTCGGAATTTTGGAACGTTACCATGGACCACAATCCGAAAAAGCGATGGTTATGATTATTATTTATTATTATTAGAACGTGCAGAGCCGTATTAAGTACCCAATTAAAGTTTTACACTCAAGTTGATGCTCTGTCAGGGTTTGAACATACGTCTGTCAAGTTTACGCAACTTTGAATGGAAGTTAATGTTTCCACAAAACTAATATTTTCTATCACTTTACACCGAAAGACCAACTCCAGCCCGGTCCCGGCAACAGTGTCGTGACGAGCTAGAAAACATAATCAATTTGTTTGTCTGTTTTTCTATTAGAATATTGCCCTGCCATGTCACGTTAATTGGGTTTCGAAAACAGAGGCCGACATTTCACGCACAAACGCACGCACCGTGACACGGTGTGCAGGCACACCTGGGCCCACCCTATTAATGTCAATAAAATTTTCCCTGTCAATTGTTCAAGCGCCCTGCGCCCAGATTAGCTAACGTGCCCTTTTTTTTATTTCGGCCAGCCCCAGCAGCATTTCGCCAAATTATAGCACCTAATGACGCAAACAAGCACACAGATGCCACACAAAGAAACATACAGACACACACACACACACACGCAGGTTTAGGCACAACTCGAATGGGCTCGAATCGTTAGTGACAGCGGCGTCCAATAAATGCAAACCAAACCGCCAACAATTCTATTCCCGGATCCCGGGTTTCGGATCGAAAAACGAAAGACTCCAACACGAAAATACGCCAAAATAAGCCACAGCGACACCTACGAAGCAAAAACTCTAATTCCACTCGGCTTTGATTTTCGGGCAACAAAACGCCCAAAAAGCTGAGAGCAAAATTACAACCCCACATGTCACGGCTCATTAGGGCGCTTTTGCGACTTGCTGCGGCTTGTTGGTGGGCTGTGTGATCGAACGCCCGAGGCCGAAAGTGGTTCCTAGCAGGTGATACGGGTAGAATCCGGGCGTAGGATCTACCACTGTAGCCGAATGCCTCGTTCGGATGTCAAGCATCAATTAGGCGCATCGCTTCCCGCAACGATCCAGATCGGTGTCTGAGGGGGTCTGGAACGTAATAAAATTGAAACGACCCCACGCGGCTTCTTTCGGTCGAGGTAATGTGTGGTCTCGTATCTGTCCCGGTGTAGCCTCGATTTCTTGATTACGTTCCATGCCATCAATCTCAGCTCCGATCCAACGAGCAAGGCACATCGTTATCGAATAGTTTCACGGAAAGTGTAGTCTGAGGAGCAAAAACATGGAGCCGCTAAGCACTGCGCACGAATTAGGAAATCCCCGAAAGGTGTTCCTCCGGATCAGGATTCTTGACAACAATTAACGAATAATTTCTTTACATCACTGCCGAAGGCAATCTTTCTCACGTACACACGACTTGGGCGTGAACGAATCCGTAAGCCTCCGCGCCTTTATCTCACGAACAAAAGCGGCGATCCACAGAAGCATCGGAGCGCTGAAGGTCCCGGAGTGTGCTCACTTCTATGCAAAACCGGCTCGGTGTCTTGACCCCACCGTAAGCGGCTTACCGGAAAAAGGGAATCCATTCACGCAGCGTGACCGGAAAGAGTGCTACAGGATGCAATAAACATGTTTACATCCTTTACCGGTAAAGCCGCCAGAAACCGATTCGATTGGGAGGCCAGCTTCATCAGGGTCCCTTTCAAGCGGCTTTCAAACTGGGTTTGGGGCCGTTTTGCCGAGCTACTTAGCTATGCATCCCGAAACGGGTTGCTTGGGGAAACAATGTTCGTCGATTGATTACGAGCAACAACATCGGCAACGGTACCGGTACGATCAAGCGACCCGTTGTTTGGCGAAGGACGAAAATGTAACGACCAAAATATAAAAGCCCGATATAAAATATTGACCCTTTTTTCGGTAGGCTGTCCCTCGTCGACGGGTACGTTGTCCCTCGTGCTCGAAAGAGGCCCAGAGATCCGGAAAGGCGTCATACCGAAACTGTAACCCAGCTGAAATAACGATGACAGCGCTATCGGCTGTCCGTCACAGGACGTCAATACGGTCAGGGTGCCAAGTTCTTCGTAAGAAAAACACGTGAACGTGAATCAATTTCATACCGGAAGTCGGCCTTTTACGGCATCCTCCCTAACACTAACGTGAACCGGCATTGGGCAAGCGGCCGAGACGGTTAATCCGATGATCTGGAACAGCTTGAACCCCTACCGCGTTGGTGCTTTTCCGTGTTTCTGAGAGACGTGCACACCGTGGACGAAACAGATCACAGAAGTATTAAAACGAAGCTAACAGAACAATTTAACAAAACGTAATAATGAACAAATGAAGAAAGCACTGAAAAAAATTACAAACACAGCCAATAAAACCAAAAAATCGCAAGTGCAACATTTTAAAATTAATATGGTGAATCAAGAAATTGATTTACAAATAAACTAAATTGGTTAAAATTAGTTTTTACAATACATGAATGTTTGTCGAAAACGTTTACTTATACTACAACCGTTTTTAATAATTTATTGTTTGCGCCAAATTAAAACTCTGTAAGTTCTTTGAGCATGAGTTTACTTCGTCGATTATGCTCTTGCGAGAATATCTCCAAAAATTCGAATGAAATTAAATAGACGTGAGTGTAAAAAGAGGCTTTGAAACAAAATAAGGGTTTTAAGGAACCAGTAGAAAATACCGGTTTCACTGAGAATGATCGAGAAGTCATAAAATACGAGCAAAGAAATATTTGTTGAAATTTTGAAGTTCAGTTTCGGTCAAACAGAAAGCGTTTTATTCAAAGCAAAGCACTCCTGTCCACTCCGATGCTAGGTTTTATGGTGCAGAGAGTGTCACCTTAAACCACGTTCATTGGGTCCACCGAACAGAGCTGGCGTCACCGAATTGAAGAACCTTCGATACGTACTTCAAACCGCTATCCCGTGCATCCGTTATGTTATCCGATGTGTGCTCCAGAGACCCTTCCTGCTGGGCAAATGATCTGTAAAAAAATCAATTTTACTGAAAGCCTACCAAATCGGTACGAGCCAGGAAAGCGAATCAGCCACCGAAGCACGATCCTGGGCCCGCTTGTAAATCTTCATCCTGAGCCCGACCGCGTGTGAACCCCTTCAGTTTCAGTCTCGCCCCTAACGACGTAGGCAGGACGCCGCCGAGAGGCGCGTGTAAAGTGTGGATAATTTGTTATTTATCCCAACTATTCCCGTTGACGCTCGGTTGCCCGTCGCCCGTTGCTGCTTCACCAGCGATGACGGCGACGACGAGGACGACGAACCTCAAGGATCAAGGATCAACGCCGGGAAAAGAAATTGGAATAAATAAAAAACGGCCCAAGACGCTCGACGACGGCTCGCGGTTCCGTTGGTCGGTGGTTTGCGGCGGTGGCGAATGAAAGGTACATTCCCCCTTCTTCAACCACCCGGCCCGGCCACTCCACCGCGCACGCTTCGCGACGGTGTCGCCGACCAGCACCACCAGTAGTCGTTTGATTCCTTTTAAGATAATTGAATTCCGGTCCATTTAATTTCCAGCGGTTCGTCCATCCACCGAGACGCCGTGGAGCGGGGTTGGGTGGGGGATGTACAGGACAGGACCCCGTTCCGGCTTATCGGGCCCCGGCCGGTTCACTTTTTTCCCTTTCATTAAAGGTTGAAACAAAATTTAGCGGCGATTTATGGTGACTTTCTCGTTCGAGAGGACCCAAGCAACCGACCGAGAACAAAAAAGGGGACCAAAAGTTGCTCCTAAGAAGCTCAGCTCCGAGTTTGGTACTCTTTAGCAGAGCTTCTTGGGAGCCGCTCGAAGCAAAGCAGGACACCAAGAAGCCCGGCCGGGAGTTTTGTCTCTTTGGCAATTTAATTAAGTCTCAATCTAAGATCAGCACACCCGTCCCGTCACGGGTGGTCACGTCAAATGACCGTGAGCGGGTGGCCAGTCGAAAGGTGATTTCCGCCCACCGGAAGCAGCAACCTCCTCCCGAAACCCGGTCCCGAAGCAATTAATCAGGGTTTCAAAAGGCAAGAGGTTTCCTTGCCCCCGATTGAGACACTTTCTTTTGGGTCGCTCCCACGCTCTGGTCGTGGTGGTCAGTGCTCCGGTCGCTGACGTCCGGCCGGCTAGCGAAAGTTCCCACATTCTTCGTATTCAGCGCCCCGCACATTTCCTGTATATTACAAATTGTTAATTAGTAATTTTACAGCCTCATAAAGCCGAGCCTGGGGCTGGGCAGTGAAAAGCGAACCAAGCGGAACGGCCAAAACGGGGTTCGAAACTTTCCCACAAGCCCCACGGTGGCCACGCACCGCCATTCGTTCTGGGTTACCCGTCCGCAATTTCAGTCCAGTCGGTCGGGCTTCATTTTTAATCATTCCCATCCGACGACCCTCTCGATCGGGGAGGAAGGAAACCATTTGGCATTTTCCGGTGCAAAAGTTTTTTTTCGGTACGAAACGATCCATTTTTTGCGCGCGCACACGTCCACCTTTCTTTCGCTCGTTCACGCGAACATCTGAAGAGGGCTTCTGGCTGGCTGCGGAAATCAGCCGGAATAATGTTCCCCACCGCAGGGCGCACACCGCGGCCACACACACTTGGCTACCACCACAGCGGGGCACGGTACTCGGAAGGGCACCCGTGTCACGTGCTTGACGTCGAGTTTGCTCTGTCATTATCGCCGAAGTGGCCACTCGAGCGACGGAAGCGACCGTTGGCATTGGAAACGAAATCGATCCCCATGATTGCTGATGAAGATTGGCTTCAAGGGCCATCGAGGGCGCGAGTAAGGCGCGCCTCGCTCGCATTGCCGATCATATTTATGCAACGTTTGCAATATCAAAGCGAAGTGTAGAATAAAAACGAAACTCTGCCAGTCGAGCGCTAGTTTTAAATTGCATTGCGCACTGGGTCATCGATGGAGGCGCCGGGTCGTTTTCAGCATTTCGATGGAGGCGCCTGGTGGCGCACACAAATATTTTTGAATCCCTATATTTGCGTTCTCAAAACATTCCCGAATACCTTAATGTCGAATCAAAACCAACATCAACCATTTGTTTTCTGTAGAGACATTTTAAAAAGCAAAGGATAAAGTAATAAATGCAGCCCTCACCAGACCAGATCTCCCACGTTTTCGTTTACTCGCGGAGCTTTTATTTTTGAACAACCAAAAGTTCCACCGCTGAAAGCACCTTTTCCGACAACGGCTCTCCCCCCGGTACACAATCGTCATAAAAAAGTGCACACAAAATAACCGTCGCAAAGCGGGGGGGTTTATGGAACCAAAATATTTACACTTCATTGGGTTAACAACGTGTCCCGGGCCGAGTTGAAACGCAACAGATTTTGCCTTTCGCGTCAGCGTTACCGGCACCGGAGCGCCGGCTTGAATGGCTTTCTTGGGAATACCGGAAGCCAGCAGGCTCCTACGGCTAAGTGTTTCGCGGTGCGTACATAAATATGCCATCTATCACGGTCGGCAAGCGCACACTTTACCGTCTTACCTGTTTCGAAGCCGAATCCCCGGCTCTCCGTTATCAGGTTGGGTTGGTTCACACATGAGTAGGACGTTTGATTGAACCACGTTGGTGGAAGGCGTTGGTTGCCAACAGATAACTTGGCGCCCGATTTTCGCTGCCGATGGTGGAGTGTTATTTCTCACAACCAGCGGCCACACCCGTCACCGTTGGAGCCGTTCTGTTCGCTCCCTTAAAAATGCCCGCTTTTGGACTACCAGCGGGTGTCTAAGCCATTATGGAGTCGGAGCGATCGTAAATATGGTGACGACACATTATGATAGCTCGAATAATGATGATGTTTTGCAATAAACCCACCGACCGACCGAGTCCATTACGCACAGCATCGGCCCGGGACGGCACGGGCACGGCACGATTTATGCTACGCTGCCGCGTTCGGTGATAGAATTGCGATTGCCGGAAGAAATAATGACGCGGGAAATGGATTTTTCACCGCGACCACGACCGCGACGGCCCGAGTGCTCCGTGACGACCTACTTTCGACCTCCGGTTAACGGTTCGTGAGGCCGCGGGAAAAAAATAAAGAAACCTTGAAACAAATGTACCACCAAAAATGGAATGCGGAAAACGACCTCGCAGAAGCTGCTACCTTTACCGCTGCTCAAAGGCAGCGGAAAATCCTTTTCGATGGTTCAAGGAAAATGTTGAAAAATAACCCCGGACCGGCCGGCTGGCTGGGCAGGTCCGTTACTTTCTGGTGGGCTCCGGTGCAATTAATGTCAGACCGTGACAAACGAATGAACCAAAAATTTGCCGTCCCGGATTGTGGGGCTACAAAATTCCCTCCACCGACGAAGAGCCCGCCTCGGCAGCGGTGAAGAACAAAAATAAAACGTGACACGCAAAATCCGGAGCCGGCCGGCACGGCATTAAAATAAACTTCTCAACTCAACAATCGTAAAAGTGCAATGTGCGAAGAAAAGTCATTAAAATAACGGTGACGGCGGCGAAAATAAAAGTCGAAAACTAAAGGGGGCCCACCGGTGATCGGTGATTAAAAGCCCGTCGCCATGTTGCAAAGAATTATCGCTGAAGGGGTTTCTCGGATTTCCGGTGTTTTATTTTTGGGATTTTATTAGCCCAAAAGCAGCCGGCGTAAGAAGGTCCAAAGTAAGAAAGTTGTTCATTTTTTTTCGTACGAAAAGAGCCAAAACTAAAGCCAAACACGTTTATCACCCATTGGACAAAGGGATAAAGGCTTAATTTGATGACAATGTTTCGATTAGTAGTATCGTGTCGAGGCTTTCGAAAGATTATTTAAAGCTTTACTTTGGCCTTATAAGACAACTATAAAACACGTTAAAACGATTTCGTGCTGTTGTATGAAGTTCTTATTTAAAAAACAAATATTTCAAGATTCCCAATGTTACTTGAAGTTATACCAGCCCCTGAGTTACACCAACATAGAAATGGTTGAGATGTTGAGCATGTTGTGCGATTTACATGAATGTAACAACAGACCTTTACACGACTAGACGAGAGCCGACAATTTGGACGCACAGTATGAAGCATCGTGTAGAGCTTTTCCGTTCACAACGAAACTCAACTTCAACATGCTGGCTGTTGAACCTCGAACTCAGGCATCGCATCGCACATCGCACTGAACATACGCCGTACGCAGAAGTACGCTGCCACGGAGAAATGTGAGTGATTTTGGACTCAAGTATCTCCGAAGGTAGGTCAGCTTCACTCGCGAAGCTAATGGATCAAACGGGCAAAGGCTAAATCAAACGTTGTTGGCGAGCGCTAGTACACCCGCCGGACCGGGTTGTTGCTTTTGCCGGATTCGGTGTGCTCTTCCGCGGATTTGCAGCCTCTTCCGCGAGGTTCAACAATCCTAAATCAACGTTGAGATTACGTGCACCAATTCGAAGGCCAGCCAGCCAGCCATTGCGAGTAAACATTCTGGTGTGTTCCAAATGCCGCTTGGAAGAGAATCTAAGAATGCGTTGAAATGTTGCTTAAGTACAAACACTGTAACAGACAATGTTTTTAATGTTTGTTTTGCGTCTTTCGTGCTGTTGCGCAGAACAAACACCGAGGTAAATGTCAACCACTACGCAACAAATACCATAAAAATCTATCTTTCCTTACGACAGGTGGCCGGATGATGGCCAGTCTTTTACAACAACCCACGCAACAATTATTATTTCAGACGTTCGCTTATCTTTTGCTCGTCCTTTGGCTGTTAGCCAAAAGGTTCCCTGCCTCGCTACCTGCCGTTGGCTTACTGCTCTTGAAAAATTGAATACAACCAAAGCATGAACGTAGACGACCCCGAAACTGTAGCGTCGGTTAACGACGGCACGATGACATTGGTAGGCGCATTATTCAGGAGTGAGACCTTGTAAGGTGTACGTACTTCGCGGAAAGCGAGCCAAACACATTTTGTTAATGTTAATCGTGATCATTTGCTTTTGGAAACATTACAAAAATGGGATCAAATTTGAATTTTCGTTGGCAATTTGTAATAGTAAATACAGACAACGACAGATGTGACCAGAGCGATGCAAAGAATTTGTTTTAAAAAGTATGCTAAAATTCAATGTGCTTCTGTTACTTTTCGTTGGTAAAAAGCTCAATGAGATAACAGTACCTCACCAACAAAGCAATGCCAAAACGATAAAAATGTTCTTTCAATATTCATTTAATACTCAACAGATTAGCCTGAAATATAAATACAACCAACAAACACAAAAGACGATGGATTCTTATTCACTCGTCTCGGGTTGACTCGGCAACAGTAGAAATTAGGTGATAATTAAATGAATACTACAAAAGGACGTTACGTAGCAAACCAAATCAATTTGTGTTTCGCAACGCAAAAGGGCATCCGACAACCGTTACACCTCCGAACAGTGCCTTAGGCGGCTTCCGAAGCGTGAGCGGGATTATCAAAGGTGCTTCAGAATGATGTCTGTCAGTGGTAGAAGGCGCACTGGGTGGGTTTAGTTTGGCAAACTTTCCCAAAAGCCACGCACTCCCCGTGTGGTGGGGAGAAATTCTGAAAACTCCGTACTCCAGTTGCTAGACATCCCTCGAAAGGCGTTCCGACGCTTCCGGCAAAGTGCACGTTAATGCTGCGGCATTACCCATCATGATACACACCCACTTGGCCTCCGGGCCGTAATTTGAATGGGGCCTTTCAACAGGCGCACGGTGACTTCCACAGGAGTCGAAAACCGCCGTGCAGCTGACGGGCGTGAAGAAGCGAGTTGCTTGCCATTCTTTGTCGCCGCCGATCTAATTGTAGTTCCAAGGAACGAGCAGTGTGCCAAGTCTTGCCCTGTTCGAAAGCGATCAAATCGTCGGAATGAGTCGGCAATCGGTTAGACACTTGCGCTTATAATTGACCGAAACGGTGGAACGTGCCGTGCATTATTATTGCTGACGGCTACCGTCCAGTTGCTGTCGGCGGGCGTAGCTGATGGACGCGCCCAGCCGGCGAGGGTGGCTAAAGACCAGGGATTCATCACTCAATCATCGCGCCGCCCGCGCCGTGGTCGATTCGTGCGTGAATCAACAGCTTTCGCAAAGCTGTTACGCGTCAACGCATGAGCTAATACACAACCAAACATGCCAAAAGGCTTCAGCTGCGATGAGGCCACGGAAGGAAATTGTACGATGTTTCCCAGTGCTTCAGAAATGATAAGCTCGTGAAATGTATGAAAACCCTCTAGAAGGACTTAACGGAAAGGAAAGTAGCATGTGTAAATGTTTTGATGCAACATGTATCTTAACGCATATTTAATTTAAATTAAATTGAATTGAAAATCAATAACTATAGCCATAAAATATAAATATACCAATAAATGCTTTGAGAACTGATCGTGTAACAAACAAAAGCCAATTACAATTTAAGCTTTGCGTTTGGCATTATTCCGTGAAAAGCGCCCAAAGGTATGCAACAGCATTACACGATATCCTAATTTCTTGTGAACTATTGTTACACAATCAATTTAAAAAAAAAGATACATTAAACTTATGCAATTATCCGTAAGCACTAGAAAGTCTCAGTTCTAATCCGACCACCGAACGGATCGGTCGCAGTCGTGAACGTGCTTGTGGAAAGAATAAATAAAACACAAAGTGTCAAGAGAGGTCAGTCAAAGTAGGGGCCATCCGAATATGGCTCCAAAACGCAGGAAGAGGTTCTCGACAGCCGAGGGTTCAATGAACGGCGAAGAGATCAAAACCAGCAACGAGTTTGAGTTGCTGTCGGACGCTGGCGAGGAGGTACCCGTGCGCGCACCAGAAAGTCAACCGAGCACGGTTAAAAGCTCGAAAACACCACCGATAGTGGTGTACAGCTCGTCGGTAGGATTCGTCCACCGTATAATAATATCAGCCGGCGTAGTTCGGTTCTCGACCACGGCAACGTACAAGGGTACAACAGTACGAACCGAGTCGGTCGAGGACCACAAAAAGGTCGTCAGAGCCCTGGAGGCCACGAAAGGAGTTACCTTCCATACTTATCAGTTGGAAGAAGAAAAAACAACGAAAATAGTCCTAACTGGCCTTTTGGATTGCACATGCGAGGAGGCAAAAGCCCTGTTAAACGAAGAAGGAATCACCCCGCTGGAGGTGAAGAAATTAAATATTAAAAAGAAGTATTCCGACCACGCAGTATTCCTGCTGCACTTTACAAAAGGGGAAATTAACCTTCCCACATTAAGACAAATCACGGCAGTGAATCACTGCAGAGTCCGATGGGACTTCTACAACAAAAAAAGCGCTCCAATGCAGTGCAAAAAATGCCAAAGCTTCGGTCACGGAGCAGCTAACTGCTTCAAAGCAGAAAAATGTGTGAAATGTGCGGGAACACATGGTAGCAAAAACTGTCCCCTAACACAAGGGACAACAAGCGAAGAAAAAATCCCGACGCACAAACTCAAGTGCGCAAACTGTGGAGCAAACCATACGGCTACATTCTGGCAATGCCCGGCGAGGCCGAAAATGATAACACCAATACCAATTAAACCAAAAACACCGCAGCAAATAACGCCGGTGCTCAACGACGCTACTTTCCCTCCACTACCCGGCACACACACCGGCTACACGAATATTTGGTCGGAGCGCACAGCTCATACTAATCACCACAGCTTCGCACAAGCCACCAAAAATCCAGCAAGTCACCAAGACTTATTTAACAGCAACGAACTCTCTGTTATTATAGCAGAGACTTTCACTCGCATGAAAACATGCAAATCCAAAGAGGACCAAATAATGGTCGTCTTTCAAATCATCAGTAAGTACTGTTCGCCATGATGGCCACTAATTGTGCAATCAACTGTTCGTACTGGAACGCTAACAGCGTGACTAACCGTAATTTAGAAATATCAAGCTTCTTAAAAACCCACAATATCCACATACTGGCAATAGCAGAAACGTTCCTAAAGCCAAACATCAAATTCGCCCTACCAGAGTACATAATCTACAGAAACGACAGAACCGAAAACCAAAAAGGCGGAGTAGCAATAGTTATTAAAAAAGGGGTAAAACATTCATCAATGAAAAGCTACAAATTGTCCACACTAGAGGCAATTGGCATTACAATACACACCACGACAGGCCCAATCGATTTCATAGCAGTCTACCATCCAGGAGGAAACAAAAACAGAACGGACTTCATAAAGGATATAAAAACATTAACAAACCGGAAAACTAACTACTTCATATGCGGCGATCTCAACGCACGCCATAGAATGTGGAATTGTTGTTCTACAAATTGGGCTGGCAAAGCCCTCTTTGATACAATGCAAAGAGGAAGCTTCACGATCTGCCACCCAACATCCCCAACCTTCTATCCAGTTAATCCAAACCAAAACCCCTCTACAATAGACATAATACTCACCAATCATCAACACAAAATCTCTACACCAACAACAGAAGCTGAACTGTCATCGGACCACCTACCGGTAACTTTTCAAATCCTAAAAACAAACAACATAGTACTTCCGCCCAAACAGATACGTGACTACTCTGCAGCAAACTGGCTAAAATTTCGAAGCATTGTGAACAATAAAATCAATCTAAATGCCGAAACTGACCAAATACACAGTGAAGAACAAATCGACAAGAAAATACAGACGATAAGCAAAATTATAATAGAAGCTCACAATACATCAGTGCCACTCATCACCCCCGGAAATTTTAAGCTAAAAATTCCTGACGACATACTCAACCTGATTAAATTAAAGAACATGTACAGAAAAAAATGGCAAAGAGATAGAAGAAACAACCAAACAAGAAGCACATACAACACACTCAACCAACTCATCCGTGGCAAACTAAACGACTTACGAAATAACTCGTGGTCCAAATTACTACAGTCAATTAATCGTGAACCAGCAAACAGCAACAAAATCTGGAAATTCCTTAAAATCATCCAAGAAAGCCACAAATCCACACCCCCTTTGAAAGTGAATGGCGCACTCCTGCTAAACCCCCAAGAAAAAAGCGAAGCCATTAAAAATTGCTTCGAAAAATCCCATACAATAACGCAACACCAAAAAAGCCCAATGGACAAAAGGGTAGAATCCACCGTCAACGACTACAATAACACCAGTTCAAACATAAATCTTCAAACCGACCTGATTAAGCCGCGCGAAATCCAAAAGATAATTCAAAACCTCAAAAACAAAAAGTCAGTAGGTTTGGATGAAATAAACAACAGATCGCTTAAGAACCTGCCACGAAAAGCAATCGTACTGTTGCAGCACATATTCAATGGATGCCTGAAAATAGGATATTTCCCAGAAGTCTGGAAAAAATCAAAAATAATCGCCATTCCCAAACCCGGCAAAGATACCAGAAATCCCGAAAGTTACAGGCCAATCAGCTTGTTAAGTTGCCTTGGTAAACTATTCGAAAAAGTTATCGCAACAAGGCTAAGACAACACGTGGAGGAAAATAACATAATACCCGACACACAATACGGTTTCCAACCGTCTCTATCGACCACTCATCAAATCTACAGACTAACCAGAAACATAATTGGAAATAGAAAAAATAAGACATCAACAGGACTAGTATTGCTGGATACGGAAAAGGCATTCGACTCCATCTGGCATAGTGGTCTAGTATACAAATTAATCCAAACAAAGTTTCCCAAACAAATCATAAATACTATACAATCGTTCCTCTCCAATAGAACAAACACCGTACACATCGGAAATGCAAAATCGACAGTATTCACACCAACTGCAGGAGTTCCTCAAGGGAGTGTCCTATCTCCAATCCTGTTTAATATATACATCTCGGACATCCCCAGAGCTCAAAACTGCACACAGTATCTATACGCGGACGACTATGCCATCAGCGCCGAAGGGAAATCCCCAAACAGTATCACGAACAAACTAAATGGAGCACTCCAAAAATACTCCAACTATTGCAATACATGGAAACTTAAAATTAACAACACAAAATCTGAGGCCATCTACTTTACAAGATGCACAAGCCAACGCCGAATCCCAAGCCGTTGCCCAATAATTAACAACACCGAAATTCAATGGAAACAATCAGTAAAATATTTAGGAGTACTCCTTGATAAGCGTCTAACCTTCCAAACGCATATCGAAAATATAGGGCTCAAATGTGAAAAAATATTCAGAAGCACTTACTGCTTCATCAACAGAAGATCCAAATTGTCAATAAGAAACCAAATCCTTATCTACAAATCGCTAATCAGACCAATCATGTCATACGCAGCCCCCATCTGGTCCAGCTGCGCTCAAACACACTTACAAAAACTCCAAACAATCCAGAACAAATTTCTTAAAACCATCCTCAACCTACCTCCATGGCACAGAACAACAGAAATTCACAAAATGAGCAACATCCCCACTTTCCACCAACACGTTGCAAAGTTGTCACAAAATTTCCATCAGACAATAGAAGAGGCCAGTAAATAGAACACACAACTACCCAACCTGCTCAACCAAATGTAAATTAGCTAGGATATAAGTCTAAATAGTCTAGGCCCAATAGTCTTAAGTTTAGATAAGGAATAATTAAGTTATGTTTAAGTTATTTTAAGACCAACCAGCGCAGGTTTTTTCTTGCAAATTTTTCCTGCATCTACGTCTCCAGCCACCGACAAAGGTCGAATAACGATAAATACGTTACCACCAGATTAGGTTGTAAATTTATATGACAATGAGGAAAAGAAAATCTGTACCCATTAAGAGCCATTTGGCAAACCACTATTGTAAACTACCATATCAAACATGCAAAATATACTACTACTACTACTTGCACTAGAAAGTCTTGTTTTTTTCCGGTTTCAGTCATTCTAGCAGCTGGCAGCTTCTTGCCCAAACATTTCAAAACCCCATCGCCAAGCCACGTGTCCCTGCGTGCATCGGTTAAACTTTTGCTTGCACCAAAAACTGTGCAACTTCATTTTCGAGCATAACAAAACCAACCTTTTGACATGACACCAAGTACCACAGAAAGCATGAAACTATTTGGGTGCAACCAGGCCGACCGCCGGCTGGTTTCCGCCAACAAACTAGAAAACTTTCTGCGAACGAAACCGTATCTGTAACTGTGTAACTCGGGGTTGTAGAACAACACTGATTCTTTGTCTGGTAAGGCGGGTTACCGGTAGCAATTAAAAACTTGGTTATCTAACATCGTCGAGCAGCATTAAATACAGTAAACATTTGGTAAATTGAAACAGTTCGCTACGAATCAAATGTAACAGCAGAAAAGGACCACAACCCAGCGATATAAAAGACCAATCGTCGGTCGCTCATTTCCATTTCTAATTCGAATCAATGTTCGACAAAAGAACAATCCGTGCTCTCTAAATAGTCATCCGATCCGACAAATGTGAGATCGCAACTCAAACACGTGGGCAACAACGAGCGAAATACACTGTAAAGATAACATTTTAAATCAAACCAATTTAAAGGAACGTGGGAACTTGCAGCAAGGTTGCGTTTGCTCGGCAAATATTTACCACACACACATCCGAGCAGGACGCAGCAGTACCTGAATCTGGCACGTTTCAATTTCATCTATCAACGGATTTAATCAACCGCTCATGATGCGTCACGAGTGTGCGGCGGCACACACGGTGTGCCGGGCTGTAAATGGAGCCTCTTTAATAATTGATCAACTCTCCTTCAAAAGCCCCCCAACAGGCGGCAGCACCGGTCGTCCGGTGCAGCGTGCTGCAGTTTGAAATCGCTGAACGGAAAACAAAACCCAGCCATCACACACGCACGGACGGAGAGCTCAAGCCCCGGAAGGACTTTTAACTTAGTTTATCTTTTTTCTGTTCGCACTCCAGTCGCTGTGCTGCTGAGCCCTGGAACGGCTCCATCGATCATTACTCTGAACTCTCCGAACGCTCCGGAGGTCAGTGCTGTTGCTGCCGCCAGTCAGTCAGTCCCAACTGACAGCCCGAAGGTGTCGGTGTGGGTCGGTGTGGTTTGATCTAAACTACTCTCGCCAGGAGCCCAGGCGACCGGGCGCCCAAGTACAACACGCAAGCACCCAAGTGACACGATAGCAAACAGCGAGATAATGGGGTGGTGCAGAACTACCTGAAGACGACCCAGCAATAAGATAACCATAATTAACACGACCCACAAACTTTCTTTGGCACAACAACGACCACGGACAACCCATCCCTTGGGCACCCCTAGGGGTTACTTGGCCGGGCTAAAGGTTGCCCTCGGTCCTCGGTACGGACGAGAGCACGTTCCACGTTACAACCACCGACGGCGGGGACCGACTTCCCTCAGGTGTGTGTGCCAACGCGTCCCGATATCACAGGGTGCGCTTCTTTAGCTACGTCGTCCCCATCCTGGGAGCATCATTAATTGGGAAGCCGGTGTCTTCAGCCGTTCCGTTCCGTTCCGCAGTTGCATCCGGTCTGGGTCCTCTTCGTCATGCAAAAGGAGACTTCTTTTGCTGATCTTCACGTCCGGAAGTTACCCCCGGTGATCTTCCCCGACGAGCGGGCGATGTCAAGGTGCCCGAGCTACTTCGAACGAAAGAGCGTCTCGTGAGGTGCCCCTTGTCACGGCGTGTGTAGTGTTGCACAATAAAATCGTCCGTCCTTCCGTTCCGAACCGGGCGGGTGGGACGGGTTTAAATTTATTCCACCTTATCGCGCTACCGTTTATTCTGCCACTCTAGCATGCACCGCACGTAACGCGGCAGCGAAACCCTGCCCTCTATCGAGACACTATTTTTGTTGTTGTGGCCTCCGAACTGCCACCGACAACGGCATATGCATAAGATGCAACCGCCACGATAACGCTACGGGAGAACCTGCGGCGGAGAGGGACACAGCACGGAGGGTAGATCCGCTGAGCGAGATGGTGCGTGATTATAAGGTTTCAGGGAGCCAAAAGAACTCGCCCTCGCTCACTATCCCTATTTCTATCTGTTCTGTTTGAAGCGCAAGAATTGGGGACATCGTTTTGGGGGACGACGAAACGGCGCAGTTAAGCACGCAAGCTCCTGTGAAACCTGGTGGGGTCTGCAGAGTTCAGGCTTCAGATCCCGAAAATGCCCCTTAAAGCCGGGCAGGTCTCGGCTTTCGAATCGAATTAAGATAAAGACCCAAATTGATTACTTGCAAATACGGCGAAGCGAACTGCAACCGAGCGAAAAGCGTCACTCGGATGTGCGGAGATGCAACAGAGCTCCGTGTGTGTGTGTGCCCGGAGGCAATCGAATGTAAATTTGTCGGCTGAAGATTTCCAATTCAATTCATTGTAGCTTTTATGCCGAGCTTTTCGGTGGGGATTTGGACGACGCCATCCGAAAAAAGGATGCAAGTTGTGCGATGTTGCTGCAGAACGATTGCACAGACGAGCTTTAGCTTTAAGGGAACCGAGTGCAATCAGCGACAGAGAGAGAGAAAGAGAGAGAATGGCAACAGGAAATAAATTGCACTTAACTAGCCGGCAGGCACCGGGCACCTGATATGATTATTCAGCAGCTTATCTTCGCATCCATCAGGGCAATAGATCATGATTATCTAAGCGCCAGGGCGAACCGGCATCGGGTCGAGTGCAGTCTAGTGGCGAGCTTAAATCATCCCACAATCATAATCTCTACCGTCCGAACGTTTCTTACCATGTTGGTCGCGTTGTGGTCAATTAATTAGTGCCCAAGGAACCCATCCAAGGCGTTCAAACTAATTTCATATTGTAAACTGAACTTCAGCGAATTCAGCAAGTTCGCCTTGGAAGCGTTCTATTTCTATGTCGATTTTTATCCAAAGTAATATTGGCAAATTTGAAGGGAACGAAATTCGAGACGTCCGTTTGCGTCCGAGAGCTGGACCACGGAAACATAATTTAAGTCAACGCGCGTCAAGCTTCATATGACGGACGCTTTAATGCAATGGCAACAGAACTCCTGACAATTTCTGGCTGTCTTTCGCTGTTTACATGGGGCCAGTCCGGTCCCTATCTTCACGGGCAGACAACCGTTTGGCATTGATCGATGTGATTCACATCCTTCGCTCAGTCGTCCTTGCTCCTGCATGCCATGGCTTACAGCTTGAGTTATAGCTATCCTTCCACTGCACCGTCCTCTGCGTCGTTGCTTGTACAAGCGTATTCATTACTCAAAGTCCACTTTAAATGCACTACATTCTGAGCGGTGCGAGTACGGTCCCGGAACCTGTCACCCGCTGTCCACGGCTAGGGTTGTGCTTCGTGTCCACGAACTACTCAAAGTGCCAAATATGCAGAAAATCTGCAACAAAAGTTCACTCTCGGACGCAAACCCGAAGGATGCCTTTTGGCAGAGGTGACTGCTCCATCGAGACATTTTCTGCTCTCTTTCTACTGTCGAGATGGATCAGAATCGAGTACAACGACTCGTCAAGATGGGAAAATTCGTTTGGAAAAAAATACTTATAAAAATCAAAGCATATCCGCCCGAAGGGCTCTACATCTATGGTCAGTCAATCAATCAGATGTAAGCGACGTATTTGTGAAGTATTCGAATCAAATTTATTTGATTGGTGATACGAAAATGCACGACTCGTTAGAAGATACGAGCCGTTAGCCCAACATCTGAAAAATTCGTTCAGTAGACATTCGTCCATTATTTGCATATTTTACATATCTAAGTCGAAGCAACACCAGATACGTGCGAAAATACGACACAACGGAGTTGAAATTTTCACTGGCTCACTAGGTATGTTTCGTTCCACTGTATAAACGTTGGCTATCGGAGACGTATCAGTTGAATGACGAGTGGAAATCAGGATACGAAAGGATTACAAAAAGACTTCAGCAACAAACAATTGAAACACCAAACCACAACAATAAACAGGAAACTAATGCAAAACCAAGCTCGCTATAAGATGCTTACCAAATTGGACTGTAAGGTAGCGGATATTATCGTCCCAATTGTCTGTAATGAGCTTCCTCATTACAGGTAGTAATACTTTATGCTGGAATTTATTTACTTATTTTCGAATTTTTTTTATTAAATAATTGATTTATTTATTTAGCGAGACAAGTTATACACAGACAAGGCACAATACGCCAAAGTTGTTTTAGGCAAAATTGAGGTCACTCCTCCTTTACAGCTTTAGTGCTCCTTTAGATAATGCTTGAATTGGTGTTGGTTTGAAAAAAAATAAGAGATCAACAACATTCAATTTGGAGAAACCATATCCACTTTATCTAACTAAAAGTAATTGAGTCAAATCAAAAGTTTAATTTTTGGTTATTTCAATTAGTTTAAGTTCCAGTACATCATCGTTTACTTTCCAGCGATCATCGTTTTGCACCTGTTTCCGTGTGCGAAGGACTTACAACCTACCTCGTACTACTTCAAACGCGCACCAGGAAGGATTGGCCAGCAAACACGACTCATCTTTTGGGCGTACGTGTAAAAAACCTTAAATTAACCGGATACGTTAAAACTAACACGGCTGGGCTGTTGAAGGGTTCGCCGCCGCAAGCAATTCATTTGCACCGAGGGCTCGTTCACGACCACCACAACCGAGAGTGGCACTCCATTTGCTGGGGATGCTGGCCCGGTGCTTCAGCTCGTAAACCTAACCTACTCGAGTTGATTTTACGACCCGCAAAAGATGATGCGCGGTGTAATCCTTCGCCGTTTGTGCGGTCCTGCGGTCTACGTGTGGCCGGGGTCGTCCCAAAACCTCAATTATTCCACGAATTCCCACCGACAGCATTAAACAGGAGGCCCTCTTTTGCATAAACTGGCGGTCGGTCCAACCCTGACCTTACCTCGGGCCCGTGATGGACGCAGTAATTTCCCACATTTCCCACTTAACCGCCTCGTACGCCATCAAATTAATAGAAACGGCTCGCGTAACTAACCCTCGGCTGTATCGGACACTCGGCCGGTTGTTCCTGGACCGTACACAATCCAGGGAGCCCAGGGAAAGTGAGCTGCTGAATGTTTTTTTTTTTTTGTGAAATTGTGTATCTGATGCCTCGCCATCGGCATCCCGTCGGCTTGGCAACCGACCAACAGACTGTTTGCTTAGGCGCATTCGAGAGGAGCAAACCAAACGAAACAAGCTCGGGAACAAGGAAGAACCATTCCTGCGGTTGGCAAAACGCTGGAACTCGTGAAACTCGGCGAGAGATTGTGCTGGTAATTAACTATAAAATCTCAGTGCCCGTGGGGCTTCGAAACCTCAGTGCCTGAATCCAGGCGGAGAAACTTGGGACCTGGTCCTGGTCGTTATGATTTCAATCAAAACTTTATTTGCAACACGGAAAAGGATACAAAACCGAACCAAAAGCAAACAATCAAATGGAAACAGCAAAAGTAAATGAAAATAGAATGTAAAGTTGTAAATAAAGTAGTAAAATGAAATAGATAAAATAGAATAGAATAGAGTATAGAATAGAAACACTCTTAAGACTTCAATAGCAAAAAGAACTCAATGTTTGTTAAGTTTCTATGAACTTATGTTAGTGAAGATGTCAAACAGAAAAAAAACATAATCAAGATGCCTTTAAATCAATATAATGTACACTTTATTGCCCTTTACAAACAATCTCTTAACCTAACAACAGCATGAGATAACCTCCACAGCGTTCGATCTAACAAAGGTAGAACCCACGGCGCAAAGCGCCTACCGGTAGAGCCCGTTCTTTCTCGCTCAACTTCTCGACCCTCTGCAAATCCTGGCCGTGCTCGTCTTCGTGCGTCCATCGGCTGCCTGTGTCCAGCCCGAACAGCAGCAGTCCCATCGTCGTTCGTAACCGTCGTCCCTGCACCAGCAACCGATGCCCGGCGGGCAGGATGCGCGCGAAGTTGGCCATCGTCTTCTCGACGTGGTGCATCGCCTGGTCCACCCGACCGATGACGTACGCCTGGAGGCACAGCCCGAACACGATGTTTCCCTGGGCATGCGCAAGCAGCAAGTTCCGTGAGCCGTAAAGCCGCAGATAGATTTGCTGGGCCTCCGAGAACACGTTCACACAGTCGGTCACGTTGTCGCGCGCCAGCAAATACATCGCGTAGTCCTCGAGGGTCTCCGCGTACTGAGCGCTCTGCTTGCCGAACCACTCGCCCGCCCGGGCAATGGCTTGGCGCAGCAAGTGGTTGGCTTTGGCGTAAAACTGTCGCGCCAGACAAGCGCGAGCCAACTGACGGCACACGTCGATGACCAACCGGTGCGAAGCTGACTCGCTGAGCAGCTCCAACGCCAGCACCGCGTAGTGGTAGCTGAGCGAAACCTCACAAACCTCCAGCTGATACAGCGACAGGGCCAGATGAACGGCAGCCGCCAGATCATGGGTCGCTTCCGGTCCGCTAGGAGACCCGCCGAACGATGGCTTCACCAGGGACCGCCGGAACGCGGCGCTCGAAGCCGACATCATCCACGCCGTGATCCGGTCGTAGGACTGACGGGCGTCGATCAGATTACCGCCGAGCGTTTGCGCCCGCAGCAGATGAAGCGATACGGCCAACTCCTCGTCCGAACCGGGTGTTGTTTGCAGGCGGGCGATGTGTAGAATGGTGGCCCCATCTTGCAGCCAACCGGTCTCGGTAAGGAACACTCCAATACGCTGGCCTACCCAACAGTCGACACCAGCGGCTGCTTCGATCTGATCCGCTTCGTACAGCGCCATGTACCTCCGGCACAGCTGGGCGATCAGCGGTTTCTTGTTGCTCTCCAGCCACTGCAGGCAGCGGATCAGCTTCGTTCGCTCGCCGGGTAGCCGCCGGATGACGTCACTGACGAGCAGCGGATCGGACAGTAGCTCGAGCTGGACGTCGAGCAGCGACAGATAGTCGCACATGTCTTCGATCGCATCGAGGCGCATGAAGAGGGGCAGCTGCTCGATGACCAACCGGCGCCGGCGGCACCGTGGATATCTGGAGAAAGCCCTCACCAGCGCCTCCAGCGCGAGCCGCTGAAGGTGCGCTGGGTTACGTGGACCAGCTCGCGGTGTGTCCAGGTGAGCGTCGCAGAGCGGCCAGTACTTTGCCACGTGGCCCATCACACACACGATGAGATACGACGAACTGAGCACGATCGAAGCAAGAACTCTTGGAGAGCAACTGTAGGGGTGCTAACTATATTAACTTTATCGCCACTTCGGCTTAAGTAAACTTTGTGGTGTCGGGAACCAACAGCTTTTCGTCGTCTGGAGAAGTAGCAAGAGCGTTGTTAACGGAGCACGGAAAAGCGGCGTTCTGTCGTTCTTGACCACAGGCACCAGCCGATATATACATGAATTCAGGTACCCAGTGTAAAACGTAGCGTCAAGTTGCGGACTTTCGGTGTACCTCCAGAGGCATCCAGTGGGCTCTGCGAGTAACATCATCATCCTATGGATATGTATCGCTGCCTCGCTCTACTTCTCGGACAGCAGAAAGCGAGGAAACGATACAGCGATAACATTTGGTAGCAACGAATCAGTTTGTCCTGCTCGAACTAACTGTTCCAAAACCCTTTACTGGAGTTTCATCAAAGCAATCACTGTAAACGTATTCGATCACTTGGGTCGTTAATGTTTCCTTAAATTTGTTGGCATAGTTCTAATGATTGAAGATAAAATAAGGGCAACCCGTGGACAATTCTTACGCTCTCCGTTCCAGGTTTATTAAACCTCTGTGTAATGAGATGCCATACCGATGAACTGTATGAAGCTAACATTTTACTAACATCTAACATCTGAAGGCCACAGAAACACATCTCAATAAACATGAAGAAGCAAAATCATGGTTTGAATTTAATGAACATCTATTTGACGTTTAGATTGTGTAAGAGCTGTCATAGTTCGTTAATTTCCTATATAACAGCGTTTGAAAACAATAGATCCCAACAAAGAGCAACAAGGAAACACAAAAGCAAACACCAGCCAACTTCTTGCACAAAGAATGCCGAACCAAATCTAAACTATCAGCGAAAGGTGAACTGTCTAACTTTGTTCAAATCCTCTGTTCGTAATAAAAAAAACCATAATTTTGTGAAATTTTGCAACGGCACCAGGCTCCAGGCTAAAACGACCTTTTTGGCATTTCCAACACACCATCCGTGGACCCGACGTTTGACTTTTGGAACTAGTTGCACACACTCAAGGGCCACCACGACTGCTTGGTCGGCAAAGTTTCTGGAGTGCCGAAGGTAATTGCCCCTAACCTATTTGCTTCCAGCCATAGCTGGTGGTCCCGCATTCACGACACAGGTAACACGAGGTAACAATTATTGGAATAATTATTCCCCATGGACTTCAGAAACACCTTCACGCCGAAGCTTTTGACAGTGTAGCACTTTGAACCTCAACCCATAAGCGGTCCCGAAACCGAAGTTCATGTTTATGCACGACTCGGTACTGCACTCCGCAGAATGGTGAAAGCCCCCCGGGAGGAGTACCATTTGAATGACACACCCTCACTCACATATCGGAACCCGCCCGGAATGTCGTTTTAAGCTCCTCCATAATTTAGCCTTTCCCACCCTTACGCCCCAGCACGGGGAATTCGCGCCCGGGGCTACTTGCTACCGATTCGACTGCGTCCATTAGATAATGAGCTTTTATGTGGGAGCGGCACACGATGATGAGCTTATTATGCAGACAGCAATCCCCGTGGCCGAAGGTGTAAAATTAATTCGCCACACACAAACACACATGTGTATTGCGCATCACATCTTCAGACGCGATAAAAATCATCTCGACAACGCACCTCCCGGGAATCCCTGGTTCGCAGCCCGAGGCTTAGGGACACCCGCGCCATAAAAAAGAAGCACCCTATGGGTAGACGTGGGAAGATGGGTGTGGAACCTCCAGACACGCTTATGCTAAGCTGGCACACACAGGTAAAGCTGGACCAACGTCCTGGCACGGGTTCAACGCTATCCCTCTGAGGTACACGGCGCGCGCAAACGTGATTTGCAGATAGGCGAATTACCAAAGCTCTCTCTCTCTCTCTTTCTCCACACTCGGTTCGGGCGAACGCAACCAAGGGTAGACGAATCCGTGGAGAACCGAGAAGCGACTCAGTGATCCCGAGAAGAGCGCATCTTGGACTTGCCTACGGTAAATAATGTCTTACGTCACGGCGGGGTAGAAAGGGGCGTTCATTTAGCGTCCAGAAATGGTGGTCCTTTCGGAAAATCCAACACTTCACATTCGGAAGACAACATGGAGTAGGCCCAATTTAGAATCCACGCTACGGCAATGCTAGGTAAATGGTTTCGCTACCGTAAACATTGTTGAAACCATAACATTACATGCGTAAACGTCTAGACGGGTTAAGAATTCGAAAGGCTGTTGTGACCTGTGACAGTTCCACGCGACAATGGCAGCCACAGGGATCACAGATGGTCGAAAGTTGATCCAAAAATCGCGTGAACCGATCCCAAAGATTCACGGTCGCCAGATGGCCACACCCCATCAAAATCGGAGGTTCCAAAACTATTCTCCCGAATTCTCCACTTCAAAAGCCCACCAAAAGCCGAACCCGGGACCAACGGAAACGCAATCTACCGAAGCATAAAAGTTTTGCGCTGCCAGACGCGCGCGAGAGTTCAACAACCACTTTTGGTCCGAACTTCAGGCGCTAGGATTCCCGGAACTCCCTGGTGTAATCTCCGCAGGATATCGCAAACTCTCCCCGACCGTCGATAGCCGAGATGTGGCTACTGGCGACAGCGATCCAACGATTCGGGCAGTTGCGTGATTCGGGCAGACCGGTGCCATTCAGGCTTTGTTTTAAGCTTACACCGGTCCCGGTCGAAGGCAGGGCCGCATGGGGGGGTGTTAAGCCACCGTTGGCACTGATTCTAAACCGTATGGAGGCCGGCAATAGGCCGAAAGCTATTGAAATGGACCTTCCCAAAGCATCGGATATCGCCCATTATCGCGCGGGCGCCGGCGAGATGTCAGCTTTCCGAGGGTTCGTCCGCGACACCGTCACTCACACCGGCGTCAGCGCACTCTGGCGTCGAAATGGCCAATCATAAAATGGCCCGGACTGCGGACGAGTGGTAGATACAAAACAAAACAGCTGACTCGTCTGCGGACCTTTCGCTTGCAGCCCTTACTATCTCTCTCTCTTACTCTCTTTGTTCTCTCTCTCCCTCTCTCTCTCTGCGCCCTCAGTCGAAGATCATTCATAAGCCGATTGGGGGCCGTGATGTAACTTTTTGACAACTTGCCAACACCGACGAACGCCAGAAGACCCGGTCGCGGACAGTATGGCGTCACGCTTCTTCCCTCTATTCTAGGCGTTCTCTAACTCCTGCTGCCTGCGAAAGTCGATTCCGGGTGTCGTTCGATCGGGACCGGGATTTGGAAAGTGTACCGCGGCCACTGCCAGCCTAAACGGACATTTCTTTCGGCGAACTTCTATTTCCACCACGGTGCGGGCTGTCAAAATACGGGATTGATGCAAATAGGCCCGAGGACTCCGGGAACCCCCGTGGCGCAGTTTCGGAGCTTTGGGCCGACCGGTTGGGTCCGGAAATCGTGACCAATTTGCTGCCGTCGGGTGCTGCAGTAATCTACCGACCTCGCGGCTACCGGCGTTAAGTGATATTGATGTGTTTTGATGTGGAACCAGTGCTCTTGCGCTGCGGATGCACAAACAACCGGGCGCAATTGGTTGGAACAAAATGGCCTCTTCGCCCGAGGCAGTTCGTCTGCCAAAAAAAAAACCGGTGACCAGATTCTTTCACCGTCGTTACGGTGGAATAGCACTTGGGTCGTTTAGTTATGAGAGTACTATTTTTTGTATAAAATAAATTGAGCGGTACTTTATTAGTACTTTAGTACTTTATTTAGTACAGTTGACTAACGACTGCGTTGAGAGGCTTTTGACCAACAAAAACAAACATTTGACTATGGAAATTTTCAATACGCAAACATTGAATCTCCCACAATCGGTAGTTGTCACAAAAAGCGAAATAACAAATTACGTCTGATCGAAGTCACAAAACGATAATGTTTTATGTGGCCAACGATCCATGCTGGTCGAAAGCAAACTTGATATTTTTACACATATCCGGCTATTTTAAAGGTGCTGCCAAAGTAACGTTTTTGTTAATAAATGTTAATGGAGTTGTGGAATGGAAACAACAGGCAAGCTGTTTACGGGGATCGCAAATAAATCTTAGGAAAATCAGGAATGTCGCTCTTTAGAGTGAAATGAAAATCCAAAATTGTTCAATATTATTTAGCAACAGAAATCCAACCTTACAATTAGTTAAGGTTGAATTTCTGTTGCTTTGAACTATGAACTATTTTTTGTAGTGTTAAAGTTACAATCCATTCAGAAAACATTCATTCAATTTTCATGGCGTAGTTGCCCCAACAATGTTTGAATAATGCAAACCAAACATAGGTCAAACTGAGTATTCCACGTAGGAGTATATCATCGATTTGAAACGTTTAATTAACCACAATGTCCATGCACCATTAGGCTGAATGGAGGACACCTCTGTTGTGTTCCATCTAGCTTACGGAATCAGAACGACAAATAAGTAAACAAAAACCAACACCCAATAGAGGCGATTCGTTAATCGACATTAAAAAGTTTCCACAAAAGCAAGCCGTCCATCAGATAACCGGGAGCCCTCCGTTGAAAGTGTCTATTCCAATAATAAACATATTTAATTTAATTAACAACACCAGCTCGTTCGGCTTGGCCTCGCGTTATGTGCCCGGTTCCAATAAACATGCATTTAAGCGATTGAAATAAAACTAACATATTCACTACACCGCCCCACGGTGTGGGCTTGCGAGGCGGTCCGGTAAGCCTTCCAAGTCCTTCCAATCGCCCGCGGTCCCGCGATGTCCGCATAATTAAACTCACCTCTGAAAAGAAAGAAAGCGAAGTAAAGTGTGCACAAATTAGTATCCGGCAAATTTGGAGCACCGAGCCCCGCTGGCGTCGGATCGGGCGTCGGTTTGGTTCATTTGAAATTTAAATGCGCGAAACAGAAACCGGGCACGCGCACGTTCACGTTTGTGTGCGGGAAATAATGTCCTTTCGCAACGCGATGCCAGCACCCTCGCCCTCCGGATGGGGCGAGAGGGCTCGGTCCAATAACCTCCTTTCCGGTTCCAGGAAGGGGTTGTTGTCGGGTCGGGCCGGCGGCGTTCGGCGGAAAACTACCACCGAAAAGAGCCCCCGGGGCGGCATAATCAACGGTGGCCACAACACGAAACTTTGTCATTTCGAAAATTGTACACTTTTTGAACTTTGTTTACGACGGGCCCAGGGATCCGGGGGTCGCTCTCTGCTCGGTGCTCGGATGCTCGTTGTTTATTGTATTTCTTTGCCCGGAATCCACGGCGGTTTTCTACGCCCCGGATCGCCCTTTTTACAACCTTTAAGCAACCGGCCACGCTTCGGCGGGCTTCGACAGACCCATTTGTGAGTGAGTGTGAAATTCTTCTGGCCGGCACACCGGCAGTGCAGAGGTTCGGCCGAGCCCACCAGGGTCCCCGGAAAGGCTCCACCTTGAATTCTGTCTGTCCGCGGCGCGGACGATTGGTGAAGCTCTCCGGTTTCGGGTTCCGGGAAAAAAGGACCAAAAGGTGAGTCGGAAATGGAAATCCTCCACCCGCTCCACACGAGGCGGCCGCTCGGCTCAACCGCAGCACCGGTGCCTCGACGTAATCAACCGGTAAACATCATAATTTTCGTCGGTTCGCAAACGCGCGTAACTTTCGACAATTTCGCACACCATCACGGCCCAACGGTGGCTTGTATTCGTAAGTTTGTTCGATGACGCAAAGAAAAAAAAAATACGCCGAAGAATTGGGCGGGAAAAATGTAATTTACCAGCCCCGGAGCGACCGATCACCTCACCCGGGTGGCCGCGGGGCAAATTGAAATGGAAGCTACCATCAAACAGTTCATCGCCACTGGAGAGGTTTTTCGGTGAAAATGGTTTTTCCCGCGCTCGATACCCTTTTGATCCGACACCGCGCACTCCGCGCGTAGGATCAACAAAAATCATTCGCTTAATCATTTTCAGCATTTTCTCATTTACTCGTCCAGACAAATCGCACACTTTGAAGTACGAAATAAGTCGCCCGTTCGCTCGATTCAACTAATTAGAAGTAAACCTTTCTCGATGTTATTAAAAATTGAAAACAAAATATCTCGCTCAAAATTTCCGAAATGATCGGAAAGTCCATTCGAAGAATCATTATTTGCGCAACTCACTAGAAGCTAACCGCGGCGTAATATCTCCAACATTCGGTTGTGTCTCGAACGTACACATTAGGGAATACACATTGCCAAACAGCAAATATCCTTTCGATGCCAACGACGAACTGAATTGCCTCCGGTGGCCTCCGGTTTACGCTCCGTTGGCAGTCAACTCGTCGTTTGGCTTCCGATCGGCGGGCTCCTTGACGGCCAGCCAGCCAGTGCCAGCGAAAAAGCGTCCTTGCGTGTGTCCTTGGTCAACCCTGGGAGATGGCGACCCAATAATGATTGATGAGTTTACCAACGAGCGACGCGATGTTTATTTATTAATTTCTAATCAATTGGCAAATGCGCGTTTCGTAGAATTGAACAGTCCGATGGGAGATACCCAGCCAGCTAATGTGGCATCGGATTGTTGAAGGGCGCATAAAGGCTTCCTCTGGTATGGTTGAAATCGGAGTAGATAAGTTAAGAAAATGTTGTGAAATTACATGGTGTAATTTACATCGACATGAGCACAGCTTTCGATAGAGTTCCTCGTGCTACAATGCGGAGAAAAATGCATAAACTTAGTTGTGGAACCTTACAGTACAGTGATCGACGACTCTTAAGGATACCTTCTCGAATCCTTCAGTACCCTACAACGTAACAACCTTGACTCACCAGTCTTCATTTGCTCTGCTGGCTAAGCATCGTTTAAAGCCGGGAACAGTTTGTCTAGCAATTCTAAACGCCAAGAACTACTCGTTCCAGTGGACCGTCAGTTAAACCAACCCGCTTATTATGAATGTAAACTAAATTAACAAACTATCGGTAGGATTCGCTCTGTTCGATCTGGCTGCCACACCAGATCAACAGCCACCTCTCAAACATCGAAGTTATCGTCTAAGCATACCATTGGTTTGAACTGGTGATAGCGATGACCTGCGTGTTTAAAGACATTCAACTTTACCTTGGTTCTTGTTTTATTGGAACTTGCTTGGGTGGTTAGGTCCCCTTCAATGTCAATGTTTGACCAACCCCATCGGAGCAGGGCAATCGACATAGAGAAGTTTAGTGGTACGTTTACATTCAAATTATTTACTTCAACGCTTTTTATTATCGTCGATGGACACCCTCGATAGTAAACTAAATTAATTTCTTTTGTTTCTAACATGCGCTTTCAGTTACTACTTTCTTCTGTTCCTTTTATTGCTTTTCCTTACGCTTATGTTTATTTAAATTTCCATAAATAAATATAGTGTGACCTTTTGAATTTATTTATACTTAAAACCTGCTTTTAAGTTAGGTTAGTTATTCCAGTCAAAATCTCGGTCGCATGTTCTCCTATTATTTGTGCCTTGACAAAACTTTTTTTTGCCCATTATCAATGAGATCTAGTTTTGAACTAATAATTTTCGATTTAAATTCAAGTCGCGGTAGACGGAGGCAACAACAAATCGCAGTCCCTAAGATAATTGCCATGCTTAACGATTCAATTGGGATGTTAAAACGCGGACAAGCGGCGTTGGCGGTCGTCGCTTTCGGGCACTGTTCGGGCACAACCCGCACGCCCGGCGACCGGTGACAGGCACGTTGACAAAAAGCGGTCGCGTCCGAAAAGTTAAATGATCCGAACGAACGAATCCATTTGACACCTAATTAGTGACCATTGATGCGGAAACACAGATCGTTCTGGTTAAGCGCGGCAGCAGCTCCGCCCGAGACACAAATTAACTGACCGAACGACCGCGCCTGATCGGTAGCGAGTCGAGTCGAGCAGCAAAAAAAAGGACCAAGAATCCTCGTCCTTCGCGGACGGTCAGCGCCCCATCAGACGCCATCAGCGTGCCACACACTGACGACTTCCACCGCTCCGGATCCACTGATGGCGTGCCGGGCCACGTTATCGATTGTACGGCGTCCCTAAATTGTTGTCCCGCCTGCAGCAAGCCCCTTGGCAGGACAGTGGGAAGGCGCACAGAATGCGAACCGAGGTTGCCCAGCCCAGCGGCCAAGCGTAAGCCTATCTTTCCTAAATTTAAAACGTGTCCGAAGCATGAGACCCGAACCCGAACAGAGCAAAGTAAACAAGCGCACAGCAGACGAACCACAGAGCGGAAAAAGGGGGCCGTAGGGCAGTAGACCCGAATCCCAGTGCCCGGGGGGGGGGGGGGGGTTGAAGTTGAAATTGCACGCCAAACGAAGGGAACAAAAACCAGCGCCGCAATTGTGAAACGAACGGGAAAAAAGTTTGATAATAAAATCCTGACCCGGGCGCGAAGTTGCGAAGAAAATGCGAATGGAAAATCGAGCCAACGATGAGAGGCGAAAAACAGGAGCGCGCTGCGAAAATGCCAACAAAACCGTTCCGGCTCGGTGAACGTACAAATCGAAACGCGACTCCACGAGCGGACGTGGAAGCAACGTGGCGAGAACCAGGCAAGGCGAAAGTTGAGCCCACGCAGCCCAGCCCAGCTGACCAGCGCAAATATAGTGACCCGGGATGACGCGCTGCCAGGGGAGATGGTTGAGCCAAGTTCCGGCAGCCAGTCGACCAGACCATCATCATACTGTGGCAAGGGCTGCGTGTGTCGTGTCGGTCTCGCCACGCAACTAAACGCAATCCTCTGCAGTGCGATGCAAAAATGCATCCGTCAGTAACATCGTACAAAACCGAGGAGCAGCGAACTACGCAAAAAATGGGGCCCAACAGGACCCACGATGCAATTTCAGAACCGGACTGGACCAGTCTCCGGACCCCAGACACCAGTGCCACCAGATATCAACTGGGTCAACTGAGGCGACCGGGGCAGCCTTGGCCGGCGGTGGCAGCCACGTCTAGAGTTCGGCCCGACTGGGTGCCCTCAGCGGGGCCGGAACTTTTTGCGCCCGGAGGAATGAAATGAATTTTCGTACCACGTGCCCACGTGTAGAGCGCCCTCTATCGGTGACACCATCTACTGCGGCACAACCGGAGCATCGGAGCAAAAAATCGGACGAGGGCGCAGGGCAAGTTTTCACAACAATTTCTACGTTCATCTCCGTCCTCTGGGCACAGTTTTTGTGCCTTCCCTCGTGCCACCACTAGTAGAGTCCAGCCGGCCGTAGTCGGCCAGCTCCACTGTGTGGACTCAAAGTTTTGCGCTCTCCGGTTCCAATTCCTCCGAGCAGCAGGCGCCCAGAACCCCCTGGTTTGTTCCGAGATGGATGAAAGACCGGATAGCGGCAGAGAAGCAGAACACACCGAGATGAAATGGCTCACCATTCCGAGATCGACATCTGAGGACACCGCTGGAGACACACTCACGGCACAGTTTGGAGTTTGTTGCCCGTTGCGAACGGAACGATATACGATTCTCGGTGCATAAAATGGTCGAATTAAAAATGCAAATTTCATCATCGCTCGCTTCCGACATTTTAATAAGTTTCGCCAGAGAGGAACTGCAGGGGCGCGCACCCTTCGGGCCTCGGGTGCCGGCCTGGAATGCCTCAACGACGGCGATCTGCATAAGGAAATGCATTAGTGCACTCCAACGCAACCATAAACGCACATTGTCACCATGTGCCGGTCCTTCAACGCGCTGCGAGACGGTGGTCAGATTGTCTACGGAATACGGGCGGGCGTATAGTATAACATACTTTTGCGCGCTCTCTCTCTCTCTCTGAAGCTCGCTTTTTTGCCTACCGTTAGGCGCGGCGCTTTGATGGCGGTGTACACAATGGCACGCCAAAAAGTATGCAATCCGCAAACCCGAAATAAAACCGAGCAGCAGCAGCTTCAGCAGATTTGTCGCACATCGTGGCCATTTTGTGGCAGCACGTCAAGTGATCCTGCTGCTGCTGCTGGGGTTTGGGGTTAGCAATTATGAGCAGAACAATAATTGTTCTTTATGGTAGCGCCGGGGAAGCGCCCAGCCCGCCAAAGTCGCCTACCGCTTGCTCCTGGACCTCTGTTGGACTGAAAGGAATGAAAATGAGCTCCATTTCCTATTGTTTGTATCTTTCGGTACGGGCTATTTCCCGCACAATGTGTAGCTAGTGCCCCTCGGAGACGGAGACGGTACGTTAATTAAATATTTTACACGCTTTTAATTAAACCCACAAAGCGCGATGGCTAGCGGGCGACGGGTATTGTTAAGTGAAAGTCCCTTGTTCTGAATATTCCGAAAAAGATAATGCAATTACACTGACCGTGCTCTCGGCCGTTGATGCACCTTCCCTTCTAGTTGAATCTAAATTTCAAAATGTTGCTCTATCGTTGAAACGTGTTGGAGGAACTATAAAATGTATGGCTATTACTTTCGCTAAAAGTATCTATCGAAGAGTGCAAAAGAGTGAGCCAAAATCAATAAAACATCCGAAACAAAGGCACACAACAAACAAATAATACACTAAAGGTGTGCAAGTAATGTATCGAAAAGAGGACCAACAAGACTCCTACAGAAAGGCAAAGATAAATTAACTTCACTCGGTTCGAATATAAATTCAATCGCGCCATCGAGTGACTAAAAAAACACCTTCCGTTACATATTTATACCCTGTGAACCAAGTTTATCATCACCTCCAGCTGCCACTTACATTATGCACGGCCACCAGCAAAAAGTTTGAGTCCTTTTACCAAAAATGGAAAAAGAAGGACAATGAAGGAAAATTTATTACTGGGGTGCAAAATGTACTACCAAGTTCATTTACTTCACAGCAGCAGTCACCGGTCCACCGGGCGGCCCAACCCTTGTGCTCAATTATGCTCGGAGAGGTCATTGCCGTAGCGATTCGCCCCGAAGGTACCAGGTGCACTTCCATTTTTCATTCCTCCCCCTTTTAGCAGGCACCCGAAGGATCGATCGGAGCCACTGCCGGCCTCGTGATCTCGAGCCCACAACAATTCGGCGCTGGCCCAGGAACGAGTAAGTTTGCCGCAAACGCTGCCTCCAACTTCGGGCCCGTTGCCGGTCTGAAGTTTATTAGAAAGAATATTGCGGCGCCATGGGCTTCGAGGCCCACCCGGCGCCCAGGAACGTATGGAACGCCCCCGACGTTTTCTTCGCCCAACTCGCCGATGGAAAACTCCCTCGGCAAGGGTGCTTAGACGGCCAACCTGGGGGCCGCGGGCCTACGGGCTGCTTTTAATGAAGGTGTTAATTTGCAAATTAATTTTCATGAGATGGAATAAGTTTGTTTCGAGCCGGGCCGGGCCGGGCCCGCTTGGCGGATCGGCGAGCGATAAAGCAGACCCCTAGCATTAGCTTCCGCTTTGACGTTGCAGCATTCACCCCGGAAGACGGTAACACTTTTCGGGCTCCGGGGCAACGGCTGTTGGTGCTACTGAAAGTTGGTCGGCAATCGGCGGGTGCTCGGCGCAACCTGATGCTGGTTTGCATACACCGGGCGGCAGGATGCATCCTTATCTTGCAGTCACTCCACGCCAAGACCCAAGGTGCTGGTGCTGTTGTGGTAATGGGACACACAGGATCCCTTCAAACGGGATCAACCATTGTTATGCCCGGTCCGACAGCTCCCTAATCTTACTGAAACCGTGCTGCGCGCGTTCGGAACGTTTTGGAATGCGCAACAGCGCGCCCGTGAACTATACTAATCTAAGTCAGAATTTAGTTTAAAAGGATTTGCACTCCCCAAGTTCGATCAACTTCGCGTCAACGTGTTCGTATAGCGCATTGCATACATTTAGGGGGTTTTGGGAAAAAACTAGAAAACGAATAAATTTGACGAACTGAGATGTTTACTTAGTCCTTTCGAAACTTTCTTGACATTTCTGACATCTTTGAATAATTTATAATTTTCTTTTTTTCTTACACTTTCTGCATTTCCCCTTTAATCTTCCACGAAACCATTGAGTTCGCAACTCATTAGAGCTCTGATTGGTTTTTCTACAAATCTTTCCAAACACTACAACATTCAGAAACGCTTAATAAAAACGCACCACATGCTTGTTGATTTATTGCTTCAACTTCGCGCCAAGTCCGCTCCGCCCTTCGCATGCCATAACCAGAACTAAGGAGCAATTATGGGAACTTCCTGCCTTGATTGGCGCATAAAATCGATTCAATGACTAATCGACAAGTGAACAATGCGACAGAGTGATTCCCTGGATGACCCCTCCCTGTCGCCCTGAGCACCAACTCTCGTAGCTCGCCTGTCACCCAAAAGGACAATTACTGGCGAATCTTATTAGGTGGAACACCGCCATAACCCGCGGGTTATGGTCCGTGGCGCCAGCTTCCCCTCAGCGAAACGTGAAGGATGGATCACGGCAGCAGGAGCCAAACAAAAAAGATGAAGTAGTCTCCGGTGGCCACCGACCCATTCTCGTAATGGAGTAACCTGCCAACCTGGGCGGGGGTCGAGAAACGTGTCACAGTAACACCTACCATCCAAACATCCAATCAAGCGTACCAGGAAAGGTGTGACGACTCATCGTGGCATGGCCGTGAAGTCGCCTGCTCAACTCCCGCGGGAAGTCCCCAACATCGGGTACTGACAGAAACGGCGTTAGGGTGGTGGTAAATTTATCACATCATCCGGTCGTACTAGTTAAAGCCGGACGCTGACCCATCGCCAGAATGGGCGTGTGGAGCAGGTCCACCTGACAAGCTTACCGGGGAGTATATAATTTTACCGGGCGGTACCTTTTTTTCTGGACCGCCGCAACGGTCCAATGATTCGGAAAATTGAAAAAAAAAGCTGGAACAGTGTGGGTATCTCCGGTATCTGGTCCACGACACGTGACGGACTTTCATCGAGCTAAGTAGGGCCTATACCCGCCTAGATGATGAATCCGCCTTTCCGCCCAGAACCGAGCTCAGACCAGAAGGAACTGGAACGTGAGCCACAAGTTTGGGCCATATGAATTCAATTACTACGTGCCACCTCGGGAGAGCGCCAAGTACCATTAGGCGAGAAGCTTCCAAATCCTGACACACACCAGAGAGACCAGTAATTAAACACACATCATCAAACCAGGGGAGGGGGTGTTATTAAAAATGTTTATCGACCAATCTTGCCTCCGGCTGGAACACGGAGCCGGCATCTTTACGTTAACTCTGGTGACGTTAGACGCAGACCCCACAATTTCTGCTGATGTAGGTCCATAGGCCCGGATCATGCTTTTGCTGCCGTTTTTGCGGCCCAATGACACACCGGGACATCCGTCATGCCGGTGTCGATGGTGACCCGTAGGTCTGTGCGTGACCTCCTGCTCACGCACCACACTGCAGAAACCTGAGGGAATAGGCCCCTTACGGTTCTTTTTGGGGGTTGGCGAATGCAAAACGGGTTACGAGTCGTCAGTAAGGCCGCCCCCTGAGGGCCGAGAGGTTGGGACAGTTAACACCGAACCCAACACGACCCCCAGATAGGCCATCCATTTTCATTAGGCCTCGTGGCCGGTGGCCCCGGAACCCCCGGAAGCCGCGCAAGGCAAATAACCTGAGAAAACCGCGAATAACGACTTTCATTTGGGACGATTAATGGCACAGGTCTCGTCCTCCACAATGGGGTGTGGTTTGGTCCCCGACTGGAGTTTGTTTTGTTTTCCTTTTTTTGCTTTTAGCCACATCTTCGCTTGGCTTCTTTTATTTAAGTAAATTCGCAACGCGCTCGCAACACCTGCATCTGACGGCTCGTCGTCGTCGTCGTCGTCGGTCGGGTTTTGCGTTTCGTCAACCGTCCCGGGGCCGTGTGCCATAAAACATGCAACACATAACCTCCAAAAAACGAACCTGCGACTAAGGTGTGCACACCAAGAGACACACGTGCTTACACAGCTGTTGGTTGCGGCACTCCGGCCGGCACCCGGAGCGCCGACCTGCCACCGGCAGGACCTTGCCGCCGTGCACACATCGTGCACGTATTTGCGCACGTTGACAAACTGCCAGAAGTAACCCGTCCATCAGCCGTATGTCGTAAACCGGGCCCGGCCCCGGCACGGGCCGGGCCTCGGGCTGAAGGTTTCTGGGGATCCACAAAATGGCAGAAGAAGAAACTCGCCCAAGCAGAAGGAACGCCCAGGTCTTGCGGTTTGCTTACCGTGTCTGCCAACAACAAGTCGCACGTCATCGCCAAAGCACCACGACTCCCGAAACAACAAAGGACGGGTTCGTCCGGGGATTTTTATGCTTCTTCCCGTCGCTTCGGCTTCGGCGACACCTAGCCGGAGCGAGTGCTGCTGTTGCGCGCCGTTTGCTTTGTATTTCCGTTCCCCAACTAATGGAGGGCTTGAGTCCACCAGCATCAGCCTTCCAAGCGACCCGATATTAAACGGGGTTAACCAGTAGGCATTGCTGCGCTTCGCTTGGCTTTGAGTCGTGTCAAGCCGTGGTGCGCCACTATTACGTCGTGTTGAGCGCTCGAACCCGCGCCATAAACGCCGCGCCCGCTGACAGCGGCACCGGTGCGAAACAGTATTTGAATGAAAGTGAAATGAATGAATCATCTTTCCGGGCCCCTTGGAGACTCCTGAGCACACCTGATGTTAATGTCTTCAAGTTAGTCACGGAGAAGGGCCCGCCCGAGAGATGGGTAATAAATGCCTCGTAGAGTTTCCTAACCAGTCGCGTCCCAAGAGCTCCTCCGAACAGACAACCGACGGCACGGGACGCGTGACTGATGGAACCGAGCTTACGGTCGAACGTAATTCGATTTATCAACCCAACGGACTCTCGCACTCCCGCCCAGAAAGGGCCATCCATTGTCCCGGGCGTCCCCGGGCGTGCCGGGGAGTGCTCCAAAATCATAGACAGCAGCCTAGGTCCGGTAAGTTCATTAGGCGTGCCGATGAAGGAGCCAACTCTCGCCGCCGCGTTCGGAAGAAATATGAGACCTCGCTGTGTGCGGTGATACACCGGCTACGGAACCACGTACTGAACGATGAACTTTCGGCGGGAACGATCTTTGATAACCCGTTATCGTGGAAGCAGGTATGCTCATTTATTATGTTACACCACTAATAACATCAAAGCAGGACTCAGTTTTTTATTAGGTTTGTTCTTTACGAGAGTGAGGAATGCCCTTCCGACGGCAAGGAACAGGGATTTCAGGGATGCCGGAAATCCGGACAACTGTTTGCCATTCGGTGTTTTATGAGCCAGTTTCAATTTGCTGAAGCTAGTCGCGTCCGAAATCGAAAGGTGAAAAACTGATACGTAGTTTTGGGGCAAATTTAATAAGGTAATACTTCCTATGGAAGGAATGACTATCAACTGTCAAATTTGTATCCGCCTTTGTTTACTATTATTTTACATAGATTACTGATCATTCATTAGATAGCGATAATTTATCTGGAAACTCGTTGGCGCGTTCTCGTTCCTCGTTTCCAGGTTGGTTAGGACTATCACAGAAGCTCCTTTCTTGATCCAACTTATATTTTAAACCATTTACACTCATGCATACCAAATTGTTCATTAACTGTTAATCATTAATTAAGCTTGCTAAAAGCTGCATTATTGAAGCTGAAAGCCTCAATCCAATCCTGTGTCCAAGCTAAGTAAAGCTGACTAGGTGATAGCAACGAATGCTGCCGCTTAATTCTCGACACTACTTTTAAAATTTGAATATTCTAACATCAGAGAAAGTGAATATTTTCAGTTTTAAACATAACTTGTTTCCCGAAATAACCATGAAAGAAATGAACCATTTAGGATCTCATGACATAACCGACAATGAATCGTTGGAACAGCGCACATTGCAAGATGTGGCAATGAAAGGATTCTACAAATATGTGAAGTACTATCTCATTAGTAACGCCTAGAAATTGAATGCAAACGAATATTAAAAAAATAAATATAATCATTGTTTAAACATTATTTTATTATTTTAACAATGATTATACAATGAATCAATTATAGGAAATTTTAAAAATGTATGAAATGCATGGTTTTAATATTATAAGCTAATTTAAAAGAAACCGTAGGTGCAAATTGTGTAATGATTGAAAAATCCCAACTACTTTCTGATTAAAATACTTGAAAAAAAAAATACCTGAAGAAAGAAAAAAGTGATATGCTTAGCATGAAACACATTAAACCACTCGGATAGCACTCCAGCTCGGCTCGTGAAAACGAGCAAAAACATTAGCAAGCGGAAATAGCAGTAGTGCAACTGCACACTGCATGCACTTGAAGGAACTGCATTAAATCTCACTTGCACCACTCTGTTCCGGTGGCGCCGCCTGTTGGCAGTGAATCTGTATGCAAAGTTAAGTCACGAGTCCATACGCGACACCAAAGCGGCTCCGGCAGCAGCAGAGTAACTTTCAATAATTGTTCACACATTCCCATTAGCAGACACCCATGTCCCATCACCGCGATCTGCTACTGCTGCCTCTCACCTCTACTGCTACACAGAAAGGAAGCTAAGGTACGGCAACTTAGTCCAAAATGGCTCACCAAACGGAACCCAGTTACCAAAAAGCAATTAAAACTTCGTCTTTCGTTTGCGTTTAAAAAAGTAACATTGTTTTGTGCAATTCTAGACATTCCGGAGTTCGGAGTTAATGTGTAGCCGAGCACAGTGGCGGGAACGTCTCCTCGATAGTGCCGGTAGTAAGTAGTCAACATCCAGTGAGTGAAATACGATTATTTTGCGCAAAACATGAGCTCGCTTAATTCCTATTACTGTCACGGCGAAACCGGCGGCTGACCGTTTCAAGGTTGCACAACAGGGTGTCAACTGAGGTGGCTATAAAAATCAAATTCCGCATGAAATGACTGTCATTTAGGCAAACGTCATCCATGATCGCTTGAGAGACTCGTTTTTTACCGATATGTTTCGAGTTTTCTTAAGAAAAGTCTTTTCTGTGTTAGTCTCCCAAGAAGCCATTTGGACTAAGAAATTTTGTGGGCCCCCATTAAAGTCGGACGCTCGCGTAGGGCACAGCTGAAAGATGATTGCTCTCGTTTTACGCCACGATTCACTCGGCTACGCTACGAGGCTACGAATGTTTGCGATCGACAAAACGAGCGTGACTCACGAGGACAGGCGTCATCAACGCCGTGGGCTTTTTGGGGAGCCCATTATACACCCCGGTTTACCAGTATTTAGTGGGTTTTACCAGTAGCCTCGATGGTGATCGTTATTTCTTTTAAAATTCCTACATTAAACCTTAACCGTCGGGCGGTGAAGCAAATCAGCATTGTACCGGCGGCCAAAGCTGCGCTACGCCATCCATTACACACGGCACAGACCTGCGGAAACAGTGCGTATAATTAGTGTACTTAGGTTTAGGCGGAGCTCGTTTGCCACCGTGCGCAGCAGCAGATCTGATTTATCGCCTGGCCGTATCGTTAAGGTTAATTTAATGAACGCTCACGCTCATTACCGAACTCCGCACGCTCGGAACGGAAGCCCAACGTGCTTCGAAAAACTTCCAACGACAAGAGCACGGCTCCCCCAAGCATCCGCGCGTGTGTGTGTGTGTGTGTATGTGGTAAGGGTTTCATAAAATCTAACCTTTAATGCGCCATCCAGAACAATTATGAAGCGCGCCGGAAGAGTTTCACGTCCCGAGTTCAAATGTCGTCGTCGTCGTCGTCGTCCTCGATGGCGATACTAGCGATTCAATTGCCGCCATTGCGATCTTCGGCCACTTAATCAAGATCTTTCGACTAAAAACGAACGTGACCACTTATTATCCGGCCGCTCCGGTGTCGTGTGTGTGTTGGTGGCAGTCGGGCGGTGTAGCAAAGTGGTCGTTAATGAATTTCCTCTTATCAGACGACCAGCCCCCAGAAGGTCTTCCTGTTCGCCATCACCCTCGAAAAAGTTGTTACGGGGAGGAGCTCACAAAACCACGGAAGGCTTGCTCTGCCTTCAGCGCCAAGGGCCAGTCCCCACGCTCGGTGGAGCCTTGAGAGATGCAAGATAAGGAAGATCCGATTCTTGGGCAACCCGGGACCGGAAACTAGGGAACACTCTTCTATCGCTCCTGTATCGGACAGTTTGAGGTTGGGTTTTTTTTTGCGTGCTGATGGCTTCCGTTGGCTTCCTTCTAATGGGAGGCGACGGTACTTCATTATCACATCCTTTCATGGCTCGGTACCATCTATAAATATCATGAAAAATCAATACCCAGCCAGCGTTACGCCCGTTACGTAAATAGTAAACGGCTTCTAGCGACAGGGGAGGCTCTTTGCGACAGTTTCACACATTTTGTTCATTTCAGTTTTTTTCCAGTTGGTCATTTTTCAATCGAGGATAAGAAGCTGCCAATATGCTGTTTATAGCGCAACATACTTCTATGCTTGTAGCAGTTTTATTTTCGTTTCATGATCTATTCCATCCCTTAACTCCTTTAACACTTTATCCCATAATTTGTTATTTTTGTTATATTTTCATTCTAATTATTTTCCTTTTTCTTTACATCTATTTCTATCGTTAGATTGCTCTGCATCTTTTTATACTATGTCGCATATTATTTTTATACTTACTTATAAGAAGTAAAATTATCCATCTTTCTTATGGCTTTCCTCATATTAGCCTTTTTGCTATTCTCTTCTACCTTTTCGCTCATAAACACCCGTTTGCGGGTTACTCATTTTGACTCATTCAACTCGGCCAAGATTCCCATCGGGAGCTATCTGCATGCGAACCTGCGAATCGGAGACCACACCCCACGTTTGAGCGTATTTTCCCATCCGCCATTGGCATGGCTTCAGTAAAATTGCACCCTACTCGAGAGCATCGCCGCATGTCTCACGGTAGCCCCACGAGCACCTAATTAATTTTCTATGTGCCCCTTATTAAGAAGCCATCAATATTTCATGGGCTTTTCACTTCGGTTTGCTCAGCTTTCGGGCCGTTTTTGTCAACCTCCACAGAAAAAGTGGCGCATGTCGCTTTCCTTCATTCTCGATGTCATCAGAGTCACTTTGGGCTTTTCCCAGAACGTGTAAAGAAATCCCAGGGCCACGTACCGCGTCTCCTGGAAAAACTGCCGGAATGAAAAGTTGTCTCCGCGAGCGTCTCTTGAAGCGGGCGAATGTAAAATGAAATATTTTTTCCCAGCCTCCGCATAACTTTCTGCAGCAAACTTGCTACTGTAAAATGCGCAGGACGATTCACGCGGTCCCCGCGAGGACGCTGGACGCGTTTTGTCTTCTTTTCATTCGGCGAAGCGATTATGCAGAACTTCTTGGTATAAATAAATATTCTCATTTTAATTTCGTTTTCGGAACACGGCATTGATGGTTGTAAATCTGCTGCTCGGGAACTGAAACTCTCCCGTGTTTCGTGACTGTCGCATGTTTCGAAATGATTCATTCAACAGAAAACTAAATCCGTTCATTATTTTGGTGCTTATAAAGCACTAAACTGTACTTTTGCCCGCCAGTCGCTTTGTATCAGATTCCCAGGCAAATGATTTACTTAGGTTCTCCTGTTTGAAGATAAAATTTCTGCATCCGGCCAACTTTTTATCGTGCTCACCCCGAAGACCGTAATCCTTCCGACAGGGCACGGAGGAGAACGAGTGCCATCCGGCGGAGAGTCGATTGACGGCCGCAACTTGTCGTAACTTTTGCCTAACCACAAATAGGGCTTTTCCGCAGCGTTCGCGCAACTTGTGGGCCCACGCCACAGCCCGCAAATTCTCGCTCAACTTCTTAATGTGCCGTACCGTGAGCTTTTCGCCGAGCCGAGAAATTGGCGATCGTGGTCCCGCTCACTCTCGGCTCGGCCACAGGACGCCCGAAACTCGGCGCCTTCCCGGGCAACGATTTACCGGAAATTGATTAAGGCCCCGTTCCGTTCCGTCAACGTACTCGTTGCGGTTCAATTGGCTTTCAGCGTAGCCGGCTTTTGGGGAGTTTTAACCACACACACGGCACGCCGGACGGCGCTGAATGAACCGGTGTGCCAGCGAAAGCGTAATTGTATTAGATTAGAGCCGGCGGTGGATGTGTGACAGATTTCTGCGGCTCGTACGGTGACGGCCAGCTGGTGATGGTGTCCGTGTGTGTTAGAATGTTGAAAGTCACCAACACAATCACCATCGTCAATCGAAGGTGAGCGGAAGTTGACGATTATTGACAGGAAATGATAAGGACAATACGGAGGAGTCGGCAACAGAAAACTGTGCCTCGATTTTTTTCTTGCTTTTGTACAAGGAATAGACATTTTGTGCAGCAGATAATAAGCTGGTACTTACAGAATTCAACGCTTCATTTTATTATTGATCGATTTTCAGAAGCTTGTACCTATGAAGTTGCCAAGTTACGAAAGTACTGAGACTAAATGTCAGTCTCCGTTCCTCGCACTCATTCAAGCTGCGATGGGAAGATTGATAAGTAATACAGGACACAGCCTATAAGTCAGCATCTTTCGGTCACTAAGTACTAGTGATAAGTACTAAGTACTAGTGTATCAAAATCTCTAAAATACAACAAACAACAACAACAAGTACTAGTATATACTTCCAATATTATCTCTGGATGTATTTATCCTCAAATAAAATTTGAATTTATTGACAGAAGGCAAAAGAAGTTAAATATGCCATATGCATCGGTAAAAAGGGTGCAGCATAAAATGTTTGTGCGGGAAAATTTTAGAAAAAACAAAAACAAATACGGATTTGTGTTACCTATGTTGAAATCTTCAAAATTCTTCATCTTCAACAAATATCGAGAAATAGTTGATCGAATGGTTATTTCAAGATAGTATAATTAACGGAAAGGTTGGTCCATGATTGGAATAATCTTATTAAAAGAGGGCCCTTATGTTGAAATGTGTTATTGAAAAATGCAGTTAATGAAGAACTGAAGGTTGTTTAAAGACCGAAAAACGGAAAGGAGTGTATTTATGGGCTTGTTTTACCAGTTATTGCGCTAAACATGGCCCTGGCCATTACTTTACATTAACCATCAAAACCAAAAAAAACTGCATTCAATCACATACATTTGCGCGTAGAAAATAACAATAATTTTCTTAACAAAAATTCAGTCAAACCCGCCTCGAACGCCAAGAGCACCAAAATTCACGTCTGCAAGTTTTGTTTCCAGCTCTAAATCAAGTTTTAAAACTGCGAAAACCGAAAAAAGTTTCACAAAATTCATATTTCACCACAAACCATAAACAAGCGATACTACACCACGGCCGCAGAGCAATTCGATTTCACTAATGGCGGCAAAGATGCATTGCCATTGGCTTCGGAAATAAATTTGAAGCCCACGTATGCGTAGCCCCCGTAATTCTGTGCAGCTTTTTTTCCTTGTTTATTCATCAGTTCCGCGGCATTGCACATTTGATTGAGGCAACATTGAAGGCCGCAATGCCAAGACCGACCATTTTTGCACCGTTGCTAGTGTTCGGCCGGTGCTTTTCCCTTCTCTGTCGTTGTGAGTGCTAGCTGCACAATCAATCGAAGCCTTCACCTCCGTAAGCCAACGTTTGCTAGACGATGCGTCAAGAGATTGAAATGAAAAAGCAGACATCAACTGCGTTCGCTTTTCCATTCTTTCGTCACCCCGATGCCGGTGGTTCTGGACCGCCACCGGCACGTTAGCAAGCGCTACGCAGATTCCACCAACAGACGTGAGCTGCGTAGGCAACACCGGAGCGTTTGAAGCAACTGGGGCGAATCACATCAAAATGCGGCGAAAAATCAAATCGAAAGATTTCAATCCCTGCGGCATCGATTGTGCCGTGCAACGATTTTGACACCGCCGGTCCAATCAGTCAGCGAAGCCCAAGATCCGGGGTTGCGGTGGCTACAAAGTTCCGTAGCGTAGCAAAACAATTCAGGATGCTTTCACCTTTCACCGGGGCCGTGGTTCGGAAAGAAAATGGATTTGTGATGCGGGCTCGGCCGGTTCGGGGCCGGTGCCATTAAAAAGGAACCCCCCACCCCCGGGTTTGCGACCGCCTACCGTCGAGAACGATGGGAAACCAGTGGCCCGCAAACATCGGACCACAACCTTAACGACATTTTGATTCACCTTCGAATCGTTTCACTTTCCGTTGCCGGCCGCGTGCAAAAAATCGAAACTCCGATCACGTACGAAATCGAAGCAAGGCGCAATCATTTCGTCAAAATAATGCCTAGAAAAGTGTACGGTGCAAGAAAGCAGAAGAATGCTAAAAAGCTGCCCTCCCCACCCGGTTGAGGTGTAAATGAAAAAAGCAAAAAACAAAATGTTTTATTCAAAACCTTCCGATGGAGGCGCCTGGTCCGCCACGATGGAGACGCCTAGTGCTTTACGCAGTATTTACCTACTGTGCGGCGCGAATGACAAAATCGCGCGACTGGTGTTTGCTCAGTCACAGGGGAAGCCATTCACGGAAAAATAATAAAAATCTAATCGATTTACCGGCCGAAAATAAGTTCTAATTCGATTATGGCCGCGCGAGCGCCGGAGGCTTAACAACCGTTATTTACTTACGTCCGTACCAAGCACAGACGAAGTTTGCCAGGTACAGGGCCACCAGTGCAATTTATCACGTTTGTGAGAAAACACTTTTTCGCCCGGCAAACCTAGTAATTATTCTTTCTCTTCCCTATTTGCTATGGAAATGAGTAAAACCCGCCTCATTACTATGCTAACGCTACAACTTTTAAAACATTCAATACAATGCATTCACCAACTCATTGAATGCACCTTCTATTTCTCGGTTATTAAGTTATTTCTCGAATGTTTGCTACCATCACACTTAATGGCAGTTGGTAACGATTTAAAACATTTCCTCCTTCCAAGAGCTCGTTCATTGTAGAAGCTTCCGAATGTCGGAAATTTAATGAACAAGCAGTAGAACAAAACACAAAACAACGTTTAATTCAATGCCTCAGGAACACAAAGTGACGTCTGCTCCTTATTTTCTCCATTCTATCAAAATGCATTCTGTTTACTCCAAGCCACGGCGCTGGCGTGTGCATTGCTTTTCGTGCTTTTGACGTGAAACAAATGGTTTCATTTTTTCGCAGTTTCTGCAAGCATTTTCGTGCCCGGCCCGGGCCTTAGAACTCGGTATTTTCCGTTCCAGTCAAGACATTCTTTATACTGTCTTCCACGGGCGGAAAAAGAACCAGAAACGAGTGGAGGTAAAAAAAACGAGGTAAAAAGTTACACACAATGGCAAGGTGTTTTCCAGTAGCTTTGACAGCGCTCGGCTGCTCGGGTGCTGTCTGCAGCCAAAAATGGGCAGCATTCCGGCCAACCGGGTTCCGGCACAAAGCGAAAGTAGCTCCAAGGCTAGGGACAAACACATCGACAACAGCCAAAAGACAGAGCAACGTAAAGGTAGCGCCAAAAAAGGCACAAGCTCAGCAAAATACGAACCAGTAGTCGTCGAACGTGATATAATTAAATAAATCTTCAACTGTAAGCACCATTCTTTTTACGAACCGTCCCAAATAGTTGCCCCCGAACCGAGTGGAGCAGCTCCTCCGCTCGAAACTCGCGCGCGAAGGAACTAGTTTCTCCTAGCATGGTTCTTGGAATTTTTTGTTTTCAAGTTGAAACTATAAATTTCCCGAAACGTTGGAAGAAGCAAAAAACAACCGGCGGCCGCGAAACGCGACAGGGAAAATAATTTCGTCGACAATTTCGTGGCCCACCGTGGCCCAGCCCGACGCACGGGACGGGAAGAAAAATGAAAACTACTTGATTCGGGAAAACTTGCCCGGGGAATCGCAAACGTAACACAAAGGGAAGCGAAAAAGCCCGTGTAACCCCCGGTGTACCCACGTGTTCGACATGACCAACTATCGAAGCCGCGCGGAAATTGGTAGCAAATGCGAAGGCTCGGAGAAAAGTTTCATACTGTTTCGGCCAAAGAATCAATATTTTCCCCCCATTTCCATTGGCCTAGTGCGCCAGGTGACTTTCCGGGGCTCACAATCGGCTCCCAGCGAAAGTATTACAGGGTTTCCCTCGAATTGTTTTTTTTTCCTCATTCCAAACCGGATTTTTCCACCCCCACCGGCAACCAGTTTCCTGATCATATCCGCCGCTGAGGGTCGTGAACGCAAACACCGGTTTATTTACTTTCAATTCTCGCGATCTGTAGCAGCATCGAACGAGAAGGACGAACGTTGGCTTGTGCTTGTTGCGGAAGGGGCATCGTTTTTGGGCTGCTACCATCCCTTCGACGCGTTATGCTAACATTTTGCTTTGACCTTCCCGAGTGGGCTCGGCCGAATTCTATTGCCACGGTGACCCAACTAGTGCAGTGCAAACAGAGTCTCGCGCTCGGCTGTGGGAAAGGGGTTGTTATTGGAAAAGTGAGAAAACTCACCCTGTAATACAAAATTACAGCGGCACACTGGCACAAGGAAATGGAAATCGCGCAAAGATCAAACGGAAATCGTTGTTGAAAGCAGAAGGCATCGAATTTGTTGCCAGTCACCCTCTTCCACACACTCAGAAGCTTATCGCACCGAACAGCATGAGCCGGCACGCGTTAGAGCTCAACGGGGTACAACATGAATAATATCGAAACATACCGATCGTATGCTGCTGAGCCTTGCAAATTGGACACAGGCGTGGTACGAGTGCACAACCTTAAGCAAATGGTGCACCAGAGAGGCGCTTCTGGGAAGCATCTCCGTGAGCTTGCTGCGTGCGATACGCTCGGGGCTATTGGGCAGTTCTTCAAAAGCTTGAACACAGAGTATAAAAGTTTAGGAAAATTACCATTTGAACAACAAACAACGACGAGACGCATTGCGAGGCAAATGAGTGGGCCGTGGAAATTGAACAGATTTTAATGTTCGTTGCCAAATGTCATCATTCAAACTGCGACAGACTGTCGTACGACAGGTTGTCGGACCGCTTAACAATTATCCGAAACATTTACACCATACTCAATGCTTCAATTAGTTTCATAAGTTGAGTTCGATGTTTAAGACAGAAAATATGTTCCTAATTTTTAAACGAACCATCAAAGTTGCTATCTTTCGAATATCTTTAAAACGGCTTAACAACCTAGTGAGTGAACAGTTTGCCCATCGTGTTTCAACTGGTTTAGCCTTTAAAGATACGAAATTTATGGGTTAACGACATAAAGCTTAGCGCGTGGTGCAATTTTCCAATACGCACAGTTTTGTATTTCGAATCAAAAACGCCTGAAGGTATGCAACCACCCGCCCAGCCCAGTATTCTGTCACATTTTGTAAGATTTTTAATAAAACGTCGGCCGATTACGATTGATGTTTGTACTACCAAGCCAAATTAAAAATAAGTCTTATGTAAAGGATGTCCTTTCCCGGACCAAATTTGTGAACGGTTCGCTAATCCGAAAAAAAACACTCCATTCAACTATAAAAGCATCATAGCCAGGAAACAACAAGTCCCAAAAGGGAAAACATTGAGGCCACGCACATTAAGCCCGAAGTTAGATTGAACACGCAAAACCATCATTTACACCATCGGCACCATCCCTGCCTACAGGCGAAAAAAAAAATGGGCAGCATCTTTTCCGTACGTTTTTTTTTGCTAAAGCACCGAGCCCGACGAGCCTATCATCGTCGATGCTCCTCCCGGTAAGGGGCTGAAAGGTCTTCAAGATCAAAATAGGATTATTTTAATATTGAACAAACAGCACATCGGTGCGGGCTGTCGGGCGTGTGTGTGTGTTTGTGTACTTCACGTCCACTTCTCCTCGGTGGCTCAACATTGGTGTTTTTTGTGTTCGACCGTGTGATCACTGTGATCCTTCAACACTTGGGCCCACGGTCCCCCCCGGGGGTGACGTCTTGTGGACACGTACACGTTTACCATTTCCGCAGAAGTGGTTCCGGTAGAGGAGAGATTGAAAAACTCAATTCTCATTAGACGCGTGACGGGGCGGGCGTGCGCTCGTATGTGCGATTTACGGCTGACGCCCGAAGCACACGTACAAATCGCATGGCACACGCTGCCTGCACGGTGTATGTGACGGTCGACGTTGCCGTGTACGGACTGGATGGGTAGGTGTGCCTCTAATCCCTTCGCAAAACACCAGTGCAGTCTAATGAACATAACGCCTCCGTAGTTGCAGACCCAACCCACCCAGCAGCAGCATTCCTTATCTCGTCGTCGTCGTCGTCATTCGGATTATGGTATTGCTATCGCCAGGGGAAATGGATGCGCCGGTGCCTAGGGCGGTCCCTACCCTCGAGGTTGCCTTCGCCGCGCGCTGGTCGGTCGGCCAACAGCCGTCTCATCAGATGCATTTGCATAAAATTCCTATAATTTCATATGCTCTTTTTGTTAAGGACATCAGCCGGTGTCTTGTGGATTGCTTCACTAACATCTCTCTGTGTCTCTCGGTCTCTCTCTCTCTCTCTCTCTGTGGAGTTATCACTTGTCCACCGTTCACTTCTAATGGGGGTGTTATTAGATAAAAGAGGACCACCGTTAAAGGGGTCACATTGCTGAATAAAAAAATCCGAAGCACGAAAATGCTATTCACAGTTGAAGAAGCGCCAGCAAACCACAACCGGTCGTGTCCAGTGTGGGCAATGTTTTGGAAAACCGCAAAAAAGAACACCAGAGAGCATAAAAAATGAATGCTTCCCGCTGCAACCGGTTGTTATGTAGACCAAAGACACGTTTTTGCAGGACACGTGGGCCGAGTGGTGCACCGGCCCTGAACCGTTGCCGAGCCCCGAGGGTGCGGCGCCCTATCGAGGGTTCTATCAGGACACGATGATTGATGAATGTGCATCGGTTTTGCTTCGATTGACACATTTTTTTTTCGAAACAACAAACTCAATGACGCAAACCGACCATACGTTGGATAACGCGTGGACCGATGCTGCCAAGTATAGGATCAAACAGAAGCACTTTAATGGCAGTTCGCTAGAATTCGATTATTTTTAATGTATAATACTTTGCTTACCTTTCAAGCTTTTCAGTTGATCAATGTCCATGACAGATATTTTCAATCTGAAAAAAAACGATATGAAACATTATTTGATGTGAATATTTACTTTATTGTACGCGAGAGTTCACTATCAGTAGATTAAATTCAGGGAATTTTTGTTATACACATCAACAGTAACAAAAAGGAGGAAAATGAGATAAAGTGGATAATAAAAACAGTATTTTATTTACCTTTGTTTCTCATAAACACAGTATAATAGTATTATGCTTTTCATCATACTCTTTATTTGCTTTCCATTGAAAGTTATCGTCAACTTTTCGCCTCATCTATCATTCACAGGCCTGCCAGAAACCGCTTTAAACCAGGTTCCTTTATGGGCCTTTTTTAATTTTTGAATCCTTTACCAATTACCAAAAAGGGTAAAATATAGGCAAGTTAAAGTTTATCGATACTTTCAATATACCAGTCACCCGAAAAGTATCAGTTAACGCTCTGCGGTCCATTTCACAAAACCGTGCCATATCTGTCGGTCGACATCTGGCAAATTTGACGGTCATTTAACGGGCGCTCTATCTAATTATGCAATCACAATCAATTTCCCTCCGGTATCGGTTCCATTCGAAACACCGTTACTACCACAACTACTGCCGCGCCGGCAATCAGTGATACAAATAGCATAAGTTGGGCGATAAAAAAACGACTCGACTCTCAACACACAGACACAAACAAAACCACCCCCGGACCGTACCGTGCAAGTCTGATTGAAAATTCCTCTCCAGCGGGCGCAGGGTGTTCCTTTTTTACCCATCGGCCACCTTCTCATTGGGACGCCGCTACTTGTAACAAATGAATGTCATCCAAAGCAACGGCACGGGACCTGGCCCCCAACAAATCGGTCTTGAGTGGGTGGAATCGTATCAGTTTATCGTTACAGTTTCACAGCCAGCACACTCCGGCCCACTAGACCCCGAATCCGCTCCGGCTGGCGCTTTGGGCCAACCTTTGCGGTTAGCATTCGGTTTATTAAGGACTCCAATCTGGGACCCGGCCCGCTTCCTGCTCTGGCGAGTAGAGCTTCGAGACCTGTTGTGTTCCCTTAACGCGATTGTCGGTGAACCGTTCTAATTTGACACCAGAAAGACTGAATTGGCAGAAAATCTACTCCAGCACCCTGTGCTGTGTTTCTGCCATTTTTCCGTGCTTCCGTTTCGCTGGGAAAATCATTGACACTCTCTCTCTCTCTTTCTGTCCCTTTTTTCGTGGTGTTACTTTGGTCGGCTCAAGAATCAATGTCAGCACGTTGTTGGCGTGTTAGCTTCCTGCCCCGTTTCCTTGCTGGATGGCCGGGTGCCTGGTGTCAGATAAAAATGCTTGACATTCTCATTGGCAGAGGGAGTAATCTTACCGTGCACACACACACACACGTATGCGGATCGCCACATACGTTCGACATTCCGTCCCAAAAAAGGGAGCACCCGACACTGTCCGAGATTGGAAGGGAGTCTCACGCTGCGAATCTTCAGACACCGACATCCGACTCCCGTGGGTTAATCTTGGACCGGGTCCATCGTTGGGAGCAAGTAAAAAATCCGTTGGCGTCAGCAAAAGGCGGGTGACACCACGCACTATAAAATAAGAAGTGTCCCAACTCCCGGGTCGAACGAGTGTCACATGTTGGCGCTTCATTTCCTGATGGTGCAATTCTTGAGATATGTCTATCTTCATAGTACTTTGACCCAGACATCCTCGATCCAGACATCGAGTTGCAAACTTCATTAGACTGAATGCACTGGATCGTGGAGCCCGAGGGTGTAATGCGTATGCTGATTAACGAAGAACAGTGCGCCACGTAACATTAGTGGCGTAACAACCCAAGCGCCACACACTGGACACTCTAACGAGCGTCCTGTTTTATCCTGACGATGAGTTGCCGCTGAATCACCGTGTTGTTCCGCCGTGTGGTTCACGTGTGCGGTGTGTCTCTTTTCCCAAGTTTAATTGACTTAAATCCGTGCGGAAGGCAAAAGAAGCGTCCGGCCCGCAAGTTCTAATTTGCTACGTTCTCGGTTTCCGAAACGAAGCCACCCGATAACTAGCAGCGCAAGGGGTCGCCATTTCAAGAAACTTCCGAACAACAACGTCGCGTCCCTGCCGACGTCGGTCTGACCGTAACTGGAAGCGAACGACATAAATTTCTTTTTATTTCAGCACAAACACACGCGCTGGAAGTTGCGCGATAGCTGAACTGGCTCCGGTTGTCAGCAGACGACGCAAAAGACTTGGGGAAGAAAAGAAAAAAAAATAGTCGACCCTTATTGAATTATGTTCTAAACGTTGGGCGCTCCCCCGGCCGTCTGCCTGGCGAAGACTTCTCACACGGAACTTTTGCGCAATCGGAGTCACAGATAAACATGTGAGTTTCATTTGCCCCTCCCGACAGGAAGACCACTTGTGAAACGCTTTGAGCGCGACGCTCAAGATGGATCACTTTACTGCGTCACTTTCGAGGGAAAACTTGGGAAATTAGACCGACCCGAGCCGAGCCCTGGCAATCGTAGGGTTCCGTTACGTTTCGTGCACTTGGCCCGTTGGCAAAGATGAAAACTTCCCTGAGTTGGATTCCCTGAGCTCAACTTTAAAAATTCATCAAAAACTCTTAGCACAAACTAACTTCACGTTTCATTTAAAGACAAGACAAATGGTGGGTCTCGTAATTGGTTCTTGGCCGAGAACTTGGCGTTCCACTTTGGCCACTCTTCCGCTGGCCTGCTTGCGATCCGAGTGGAGTATTCTTCACTTTTGTTCGTTCTTGCGGCTTTAAACTGTATCCATTTTCCAACTATTTTCTTATAAATGACTCGATGCTACGTGGCATAACATATAATTTAAATAGATTTTAATCGAAAACATGTTCATTTCAATCATTTTGTTACCTTAGAATTAACAAATAGCTGCAATCCCAATGTGGAATATCTCTGTAACTCAATATAACCAAACATTTATGTATAATAAAGATCAAATTTAATTTAAAAAAAAAAAAAAACTATTTTCTTATCTCTACAGTACCTAAATCTTTTGTTTTAGTCATGCTCCAATTACTATATTGTTAACAGTAGTTGACTATTTTGCATTTTATAGGCTATCCTCAAATTGATTTTATTAATTTGGAGTTTATTACTTTCTGTAAAAAATGCATCCTACAGAGCATCCTCAACTACATAAATACTTTAGACGGCTCAAGGTACTTCAGCAAGCTTGTGAAATGTAATGAAAATAAAATCCTTTGTTGAAAAGGTTTTCAGGCTCTGAAAAATCCGGAAACGAATGCAGCTCGGAACCACGATGCTGCGTCACAGCGATAGGGGTTGAACCCCAAAAGAAACCCGACACCTTCGTGCCCGTATTGGGGACAATCTGAAAGGTACTAAATTTCCGATGGTACCACTCTAGCAACAACGGTTGGTCACACGCAACTGTGAAACATTAGGTCGTGGTAAGTGAGTGTGAGAGGGAGAGAGAAAGAGTTTTCTAAGCTCAAAACCTGGGCACAGTGAGCTATCGGAATGTTTACGACACTTATCGATGGTTATTTGTTAGGCGCTTCCGGTTCCGACGGTTCCGGCAACCACAAAACGTACTTAACCGGACGCTTCCGAGAGACGAAAAAAAAATGTGAAACGAGGGTTTCACCCAGTCCCGGAGGATGCAGGCGAGAAAACCGCTTCCACCACTGCAAACCCGAAGCCTGCCAACGATGAAGCGGAACGGAAAATTGTGGTGCCATCATTTTCGCATACAGCGAGCCGCACACGATCGGAAATTGTTGCGCCCACCAATTTGTCCGGGTGGACTTGTGGAAAGATAAAAAGATGCCCCGGAGGTGCCCAATTCGAGCGCTATATAGCACCGGTCCCGTCGAGACCTACACGGTGATGTAGGTTTTGCGATACGTGAAGGTGTTTCATTCGGAACGGACGGACTAGACACCCGACCGCAACGGATCAGGTGGTTATCGTTAGTTTTAAAAGAAAGCCCTCCCTACGGATAGATCGCCCGCCTCCGTACGCCTGGTCAGTCGGGTCATCTCGAAGCGCCATTAATAAACTTCTCCGCCAAATACCAGAAGTCCGGCTCTACCGCAACATAGAAGAGATATCAAATTAGCATTGCCACAGATAACACGAGATGAGAGCAAAAAATGGCCCGAATCTCGTATTCACCGGGGACTTCCATCTGCAAATATCCTGCCAGCTAGGCCAACCAGACAGGCTTCTAATTATGCACACCGGCAGCACCACCTCCGGGTCCCCAGCGGTTGGCCAGCTTTTCGACAAGGACGTTCGTTCGGGTTTCGTTGGCCAGAGGCAATGATACTCGCGCAACAGCTGGAAAAGCCAATTCCCAGCTTGCTTCCCAAAAATAAGGTCACCTTTGCACGAAACGGACCACGGGACCACAGAAGCCCAGGTAAAGGCGTACGTCAAATTAGGATTTAGGATTCCCCAAAAAACTCCCTTTCCTATTTCTACCTGTTTTATCCTATACTGGAGAGCTTCCGGACTTGAGGGGGGAGGTTTTCAAATAGAACAGATCCCTTAGCCCTTAAACCTGCTTTATTCGGAGCAGCTTAGAAAAACAACCGCCGGCTCTGACAGGACGCCACACGCCCATACCCATACACCCACACCGGGCGTCGTGAACCCCGGGCGTCGTGCGTCAATATTATCGCACCAAAAGTCCTGCAGTCTGCCAAACTTCGAGCCGGCATGGTTCTCCGAATGCCAGTATTATGCTCGCCCACAGCACCTACCGGATGCAGTCCCTGCCCAAGGAACTACCGTTATCTGCCTCGGCCGTGGAGTCGAATACGAACCGGTTCTTTTCTGGTTTCGGACTCGGTTTGTTTTAATTATTTTCACTCACAACTGGCAGGTAAACAATAGTGTCCGGTTTTGTGGCCGAGCGTACGAACCTCGGCTCTTTGGTAGGATGACTGCAAACAAAAGGCCGCAAATGAGTGACATGATATAGCGGTAAAATATCAGCATTTGTGTATGCATCCTTCCCGTCGCCGCACACATATTCTACACTGGCACAAGCACCGCCTGAAAGGCTGTTCGTTGTTGGTGGTTTTGGCTCCCGATGGTTCCCAACAAGTGGCTCCGCATTCCGATGTTGTGGCACTAACGGAGGGGCAAGTTTTAAACAACACCCCTTCGATCCGGACGGAAATGCGTCCGTGTACCGTGTTGCTGTAGCGTTCGGAGGATGCACTTCTGCGCCGTGATGGCAGCCAGAAAGTGATAAGACGCTTGATTGCAACTGCGTATCCCCCGACCGACCGACCAATAGGTCCTGAATGAAGAATATCTTATTTCATAACAAGAAATGTAGTTTTCATGTCGCGTCTGGCGAATCAAGTCGTTGCGCAAACGTTAATCGAACAAAAGGTTTATTTTTGTGCTTCTCGATTTCCCAATCCCTTTTTTCCAAATACTTTAAAACTGAATAAGCTTCTTCGAATATGCATCCGCATTTAAATTCAGGATGATGTTGCTGTTGTTGCGAGACATCAAAATGCTGTTCTCTTTGAATTGTATTACAAATTAGGTAAGAAAATTTATTACTTGATTGTATGGTTGTGTATTGTTTTTTTTTTTGTTACAATATTTTTTTTTCTTTCGAGACTATCCCGGAGTGGCCATTCTGGCATCCTTATGTGTTGTTCTGTTAATATGGGATCATTCCGACACAGACAGGCAATCAGCCACATTCTTCTAATGAATTTAATACGATATCGAACGGCACGACGTAGGCAAAGAGTAGTTTGGTCAACCTTCAATAACTTTCACAAAACTGTTTAACGTCCTCATTCCCCGTTATCCTGAAACGAATACCAATCTACTCCATTCGCCCATCCATCCACGCCGAGCATAATTCCAGGGAAAAGCGAGTAACCAAATTACCGTTATCAAACTCTTACGAACTCTGCGCTTACGCTATTATTCAATTATCCCGCGCAAAGTTTCCTGATCAAATTTTCCAGTTCACACCGCGTCAGATCGGTACCTGCACCGGCCCCGGAATCGGGCACTTTGCCTATCGCTCCATCGCGCAATCGAAACCTATGATTTCGGCTTCGATTAAAGAAGTTCGCCGTCCGACAACCCTCATCTAGCGCCGGTAGTGGATTAACCGGATCCGGGTGTGCTGCGGTTTCCAGCAGCTTGTCTCAAGTACCCACAGTCTCAAGTCTCAACAACTACCATCGCCGCCGGGGCTGACCTCTGGCCTCTTGCTAGCGAGCGACGGGAAAAACGTCCCGGAAACGAGGTAGGTGCACGCAGCCGGCTCGCCGCCGGCGAACGGTGCGTGCACGAAACCATTTTTCATTCCGATGAAAACCGTCGTCAAACACGGTAGACCCATTTCCGGGCGGGCTAGACTTTGGCTCGCTCGTAAAACTTCAACCTTTGGCCCCGGAGGCGCTCGCCACGCAGACGACGACGACGTCCACGGAAAGGCGCGACGAGGGGTCTCTGGAATGTCTTGTAATATAAAATTAATTGAAAGTAATGTTTAAATTAAACCACAACGCCACGCGAGCGACCAAGGGCTTGGGCTGAAGACTGCAGAAGCCGGAGCCGGACCAAGAGCAGAGGAACCGGCGCCCGAAGGCCGCTGACTGACAGGCGGCAGGCGTTAAGCTTGTTTTCGGACGAGCTGTTCCAATATTCCCCGGACCGAGCCAGGGTGCGGTCCTGCGTCCTGCAAGTTTCTACTTTCTTTTCTCCGACGTGGCGGACTGGCCCACAAGAAAGTAGATTGGGACGAGGGTCGCATCCTGGCGGATGAAAAGTACACACTCCAGACAGTTTTCGCTTGGGCGAAAGATTGAAACAATGGCAGGGAACATGGCACAAAGCGCGTCTTGAAGTAGGGCACGATGACATCAGCAAACGTCGCAAAATGGTGACACCTTACAACGGTGCGTTTAGTGGCTCACGAAGCGTCCCTCTGAGAGTTGACCGTGTGGTTTATAATTTTATGCGCACATCACCCACAGCCCACGGCAAAGGTAAACCCACTCCTCATTAGGCCGGCCTGGCATGGTAAATCCACCCACCAAACACACACACACACGCTGGAAGCCACCGTCCAGGGGAAATCATTAAAAATTCACAGCTCGCCGGAGTCACATTAGCGAGCGTTAAACCCCGAAGGGCCACCCGTTGTTGGCGGGTGATGAGTTTTATCAGTAAACAATTAAACCTGGATGAACCTGTATTATCATTAAACACGCAGTAGCCATCTTGTGTCTTCACGAGAGGGGGCTTTGATGACACTTCAGACACGGACTTGTGCCAGCATGATGGAGCAATACTCTGGAGACCGTGTCACGGCAGGAATTGTCCACTCTAACTACGGAGAGTCTCGGTCTCTATCACACTACCAGCCTTCATTGAAAGGGAGGCATTTCTGGAAGGCTTCTTAATTAATGTCAGCGCGCTCCTAGTTTCGGTATGGCCTTTTTAGTTTTGCATAAAGTTCGGAAGTGACATGCTGGTAAATGTAGAGGCTAAAGTGTGGAAGACCTGAACAGAAAGGAAGCTTACGTCGGACGTAGTGATCGTGCGAAAAGTTGCGGCCTTAGGTAGGCACCACTCCTTTACGTCTATATAATCCGCTTTGTCACGTTGAACGCATTACTCAACAGTTTGCCGAAATTAACATGTAAATGACGGTGATGTAACTGAATCCATATTTTTCGGTAATATTGATCAAATAATGGTAACTTTCAGATCTGTATGTCAAGTTTGTTTTCCTTCTTTCGAGTACAGTAATAACTGGAAAAATATTGTAAGAACTCCAAAAGCCGACAGAAGCTAATTAGGTGAAGACCCTGCTGAATGTAATCTTGGTTATCCCGGTCGTAAGTGATGCTGAACGCTATGAACGCCCTAAGGGAATCACTGACTGGTGTATTGAAAGCATTTGTAACCTGTAAATAAATACCGATCATGTCAAGGAATTATTGAAATTATTCACGTTCAAAAAGCTTCATAGTCCACAATTTTTTCCAGCTATTGCGCCGGGGAGTCTCGGCTAGCTCGGCCCCGGATATCAAGCATCGAAGATGTAGGCAGACAAGACCAGTACCGGCTACAATCGACAAAATAGGTTAACAAACCACATTTCTAATGCAACAGCAATTAAACTGTAATACTGTACTGCGTCAGGTTCTCGAGAGTTCAAGCTTTTCATTACGGACTTTCAGAAAACGGACAAATTCCGTTACATGAAGCCTTCGTTCATTCTGATGTTGGTTCACGTTGCTGCTTGCATTGAACCACACCCTCAAGCCATCGGAATGAACGTTGCCATTCGGCTGAACCCCATGCGACCTAGGATTCTTGAAAGGAAATTTATTTCCGGAATGCTTTGCTATCGTACCACAACATAATTAGCCCGAGTGGCTCCGTCTCCAGAACCCGGGCGCTACCGAAAGAAACGTCGCTTCGCTTTACGACTCTGGATTTCGCTCGAAGGATGGCCTGGATCGATGCAGCCGAGGTATGCTTAAAGTGCAGCTGGCATTCTGGTAAAAGTTAAAAATACGCTGTAAAATATCCAACATTTTATCGTCAGATAGACATGAAACTAAACGTCCTAAGACGGGATATTTGCTTGTCTGCCCTTTTTTGGCAACCCTCTAAAGCTTTGCGCCAACTGCAAACACTGTCCAGACGCATTAGGCTCATTCGGTAACGCCGCGGGCCCCTGGGGCTTTTGGCCCCGCTCCAGGGTGGACAGAGATCACCGTCGATGTTTCCGTTTCCGGAAGTCCGGACCGGACCGGTCCGAGCCAGCCATGTGGAAGACCGGTTCCGGTTCGTTTACCATTCCTAAACCCCCCGATGCGAATGCAGCGCGTTTGGCGAACTTTCCAAACGTTCGCCTGTCAAAAGCAGATATGCAGAAAAACAGAAATTCTGTCCAAAACATTTGAGTATCTGCTCTAAAGTGAGGCTCGCTGCCGGGAGTGGTGCGGTAACAAGATTCCGTTACTGACCGAAAAACGAACCAACCTCAGGGCAACGATAAATGATCGACCATGTTGGCGTTTAATACAAAAACCCAAACCCAACCGTCATTGCCCTGAGCAGCCATCGGTCAGCGGTGCCATAATCTGATCACCACATAATTTACTTCCTTCATCAATCAGCGGCAACAACTATTCGATTCACTGGCTCCCTATAAATTATGCTAGCCCTATCATAACGAACCACAAACGCGCGCCCGGGCACAATCAGACGCAGGGTGCGTTCCACAAATAAATTGCCGGCATCGGTACGGTCAAGTTGGCTGTAGCATTTTTTTGGTCACTAACAACCCGACTCGCTGTTAACGATTTGCTTCAGCTACAAAATGCGGCCAGGGCAGGCCGCTCGGTGGCAGAGTTTAGGCGGATAGCTATGAGGCTATTTCTAATCCTGCTCCATAAAATAAAACTAATGGAGACGTATCTATAGCAGAAGGACGGCGGATCGTCCGAACGGGGCACCGAGGCAAACCACAGGGCAGAAAATTGGCACCAACGCATCGATCCCATTGCCGTCGTAGTCGTCGTGGTCGTGGTCGTCGTCGTCGTCGTAGGTCCGGACCGTTCACCCATCTGGCAGCCATCACCATTAATCGCACATACCAATCTAATCCTGATGTTGTCCTGGCGAACTTTTTGCCAGCCGAAAAGCGTGTCATGGTGCATTCGATTGGCGATTGAGCCGTTTCTGCTCCGTATCCCAGGGTTCTGAACTTGCTGAGGTTCAGTTTGTTCGCCAACGGTTCGTGTGACAGCCTGCGTTTTATCGCTCTTCGCGAACACTTGCCACGACCTCCGACGGCCGGCTTGGTTGTAATCTATCAATTTGAAGCTTTGGCCCCGAAACTGGCTGCCCTATCAAAAGGTACGAAGAAAAAGAAACGACTACCAGAAATTCCGGCACCCTTTGGAACACTTGTGACCACATTCTGGCCCAGAAGGCGGCACGACTAAAGTTGTTGCCACAAATGTTTACATTACTGGAACGATTACGGACCACTCTTAGTGCAGACTTTGAACGCGACCAAGTCCAAGTCCAGGTCGGGAACAAAAGCTCTTGAAATTTTCATCAAGCTGCTCCGCTGCAAGCTAGACGTATAGACCTCAAGAACTTTGCTCATCACACAGATAGAATCAATAGTGAGTGCTCCTAGCTCACCGAAGGGCGCCTGTCCAACAACTAGTTTCCGATCAGCTGTGGCACCATCCACCAGTCGATGGCCATCGAAATGGGAGTACTGTTTCATAAATTAATGTATTTACCTTCACAGACTTCCCAGAGCGACCCGGGATCGAAGCGAACTAGAGCTCCGACCTGCCAAAGAACAAAGGACGGCCCGAGTCCTTTGGACGCTGAAGGGCTTACTGTCCTTCCAGCAAACAAACAGATACAGTTTAAAATAAGTTTCGCTCCGCCAAGGGGAGTGTTGGTAACACACACACACACGCACACAACTGACCAGCCAGGAAGCAGTGGTGGCCTCGGAAACGCACTAACCTCGCCAGCCGACCTCGTACCGGTGCACTGGATACCGGATAGACATATTCATAAGCGCTGCGTCAACTTTGCCCCGACTCGGACTCGGAAGCGGTGACCCCATTGATTCGATTGAGCGAAAGGCGGACCTCTAGACATCAAGCCCGAACCGCAAGTGGACACAACTCGGACCTCGGGGAAACTTCAATCGATGCGGTGAACACCGCGAGTAAAAGTATTAAATCCGTCTTCCTTGTGCACGTCGTGCAGGTCGACGCATTGTGACCCTGTGGACCCCCTCACAGGAAACCGTACACCAGACACACACACAAACGCAGTAAAGTGGTGCATTTGCGCACCACTTCCGCACCAGCCAACGCGGCAGGCTCCAGGATGGCATGCGACGCGCCACGCCGTTGCACACCGTTTGGTGAAATGTGCAAATTAAACGCATAGACGCGGTGGTCGGTCGGTGGCAGCGGCCGTAGATTAAATGTCGTAGCTATTCCAGTGGCAGGTTCGCGGTGTGCCGTGGTGATAATTTTCCGAGAATGCACCATTTAAAACGGTTTGTCGATATTTATGAAACGCATCGTGTCCCAATGCGGAGTCCGCGCCGCGCAAAGTTGGACGCGGGAATTATGGTAATAACGAGGCCGTCTAGTCGATGTGATACGGCTGGAGTATTTCGAGAATTGCAATACATGGCGCTGCAGCACCTAAAGCGGATGGCATTGTTATACGATATTGCGTGATGGGTACATTAAGCCTCCTAAAAGTCCTTAAAATTAAAAGAGAAAACTATCGACATACGGGGTCCGTTTGGAAAAGTATCCGGAATTTCCGCGGGTTGGGTATATTCGATTTTCGATGTTTTTGTGGCGTTATGTTGCTACCCATGTCACTCACTTATGGTGACAAGTTCGGTCATTTTGAGTGATCAGTCAATTTTTGCCAGCTGGTTTGCTTGGACGTGTTTTGGCTCATCTTATATAGATTTTTGTCTATTCCTATTTTGTCTAACTTTTCCCGCAGTGAAGTGAAGAACATAGTATTAACCAATCGTCGAATCACCGTTAGAGAAGTTACTGAGGACCGAATCATATCGATTGGCTCAAGCGATTCGATTTTTACCAATGATTTGGGCATGAGGCTAGTCGCCGCAAAATTCGTACCAAAATTGCTCAATTTCGGCCAAAAACAACGTCGCATTAAGACTACTAAGGAGCTGTAGGAGTCTGTCCTCGACGACTCACATTTGCTCCAGAGGGTCATAACTGGTGACGAATCATGGGTTTACGGTTGTGACGTGGAAACCAAAGCTGCCAAACGAGCCGAGATCGAAAAAAGCGCGCACAGGTTCGGTCCAATGTGAAAGTTTTGCTTACAGGTTTCTTCGATTGCAGGAGCGTACTGCATCATGAGTTCTTGCCAAAGGGTACAACGGTCAATAAGGAATATTACCTGCAAGTTATGCGCAATTTGCGCGAAGCAATCTGCCACAAACGCCCGGATTTGTGGGAAAACAAAAATTTACTTTTGCGCTCACAAATCGTTGCTTGTGCGCGAATTTTTGGCCAAAAACAACACACGAACGATGCCACAGCCACCGTATTTCCCAGATCTAGACGTCTTTGACTTTTTCAGAAGACTTCGCTACAATTTACGGGATAGAGACGTTCGATACCGGAAGCGCTGAACAAGATGATCACAAAACAATATTTTTTTAAACTGTTTCGAGGATTCGAAAAAAAACGCTGGCATAAGTGTATAATATCTGATGGAGATTACTGTGAGGTGAACGAAATAGATCTACAAAATTTCTGAAAAAAACACAAAATTCCGGATACTTTTTGAACAGACCACGGCGCACCTGAAGTAGTGTAAACTTTTGTCGCGCTGCGGGACTTTTACAATCTCCAGAACTGCTGCAAGCTGTTCACTTTCAATCCAATTTTCCGGAGCACACAAAGACAACGGAAGTGCTTCGAGAAAAGTTGCAGGAAACTAGAGTAAGCGCAAGCTTAGTAGTTACGTGTATGCGGGTCCGGTAAGTGGTAAGTTCAAACCGAACACTCACACAATGAAGATAAAACACCACTCGTTGGCAAACAAAAAGTAGCTGCTGCTAGACCAGACCAAACCTGGAGTGTTTTTTCCTGGAACGAGGCATCCCAAACCAATCGGAAAGCAATTTGAAACATTTTCGCACCGATTAAGGGTTTGCATGTGGAGACCGTCCAAGGCGTAGTGCATAAGAACAAACGTCAGGACTCGCCACACTACAGATTAGTGCGAGTGCCCGTCCGATTGCTAAAAAAAAATACCAGCAAGTTTACGCAGTACTTGTCGGTCGTGTCAGGTGGGTTTCCCGGCACAGGCCGATAATGGGCACTTATCGCACCCATCCAAATGCTGGCGATCGGCATAATCGGAAAACATTTGCAATCGATTCGTGTCCCCTCGTGTCCAACGAGACACTTCATTTCGTATTAACCACTTCCGCCAGTCGAACAACCAAGCAAACCTCCGTCAACCGGACCGGCGGCTAATGAAGTGAACGAACGAACCGAGAAACAAACCCAAAGGATACGAAGGAGCTACGGACGCAGCAGGTCGGTTGCTCCACCTAGGTCGAGTTTCAGTTTCGTGCTTTGTTTTTCTATGTCTTCCGGAACCAGCAGGAGCTCCAGAGGGCGTATCCAGCTTGTGTACCGAAAGTCCCGGGATTGGTCTTTGACTGGTTGTGCGCAACAATTTGATACACGAAACGAGTCGGAAGGATTGGCAGCACTTCTCGGAGAAACTTCGACAGCGCAGCTGACGGCATCATCGACTCCGTGGCATCCCTTTCAGGATACCCACTCGAGTATGGACACGCTGGATGGATGGACTATCCGGGTTTCTGACCCTACCTTTTTGGAAACCATTCCTTCGGACGATAGGCGATCAATGCGATTGTAATGGGAGATGAGCCATCAGGATGCTACGGGACAGTTTTGTTCCACTCGGTGCCGGTTCGAAGCCGATTGCTCGATATCCAGCTAAGCAGGGATGTGTCTGTTGCTCACCGAAACTCCATGAATGTATCCACAATCGATATCGAAGAGCAATCGATATTGTCGTACGCTGGCAGCATGCGTATTTCCCATCTAGTAAGTGGTTCAGCTAATTAAACGATTCTTCCACGGACCACGGCCAGGCTAATCAATTTGATTATCATGCTTTTGGATTAAACAACCAAACGGGTTGTTTCAACTATCATAAAGGGCTGCCTCCGCTTTTCATAGGCCCATCGGCTGGCCACTTATGTGCAGAGCAAACATCGCCATGATTGTTATGATCGGTGGAAACAAATAAAGCATAATCTTTCCCGGGAGGGCCTCCACCCCGTTGGGACCCCGTTTGCCACAGCGTCGGTTTGAAGGGCCGATCAGTTAAATCGACCGTTAAACCTGACAGACGTCAGACCGACCCCCCGCTGACGCTGACGTTGAATAACTCGATGACTATGACAAACAAATCAGTCCGTTCCCATTTTTTGTTCGGTGTTTTCCAGTTTACCGGCTCGGCCAGGCCTCGAGGACCCAACACGACCCTCTGCGTCGGGAGTGAAGGGATTGGCCGGGAACAGCCAGCAAAGTAAACAGGGAAGCAAATTATCTGGTACCCCATCCGGCCGGGCCGGCAGTGGTTGGGGCCACAAAACGGAGACTGGAGAACGAGCCGAATTCTTGGAAAAGCGGTCTCGGCAAATCCCGGGTTTCTAGGTTTCTCCTTTCTCGACACACTGACGAGCCGACACTGCGTCGACGTCGTCCCGGACATACGGTCCGGATCCAGATCCATTGCGGATCCGGCCCACAGGCGTGTGATTGATTGGGCCTACCTTGGGGTTCCCTCAACACTGGGCGAGGCGAACGCTATTGAGCGGAGTCAATTGGTGCGACACGTTCGCTTCCGTGCAGAACGGACGACGGTAAGAGTGTTCTTCTTCGGGATTCGGTGTTTAGATAAGCTCCCGATAATGTACCTCTAGTTCGTGCCTAGTTGTCCCTGTCCTGTCCAGAGTGCTGTTGACTTCGGAACGCCTGTCGGCGAAGAGAGCGTGCTGACTTCATCATTATGACGATGATGATGATGATGATAGTGGCTTTACTGGGCACAGTCGGTTGGTCGGCAAAACAGATGAGGGTCGTCTTCGGTTACCTATGGCTGTGATCGATTTGAGGCCATTTTTCCTAGGCGCTGTCAGTGCCGCAGGCCTCTCAACATTTGGGCCGACATGGCTGTGGACATTAGTTGGATGTAATTTTTAAGGACCATCGGCAAGAACTTCTAGTCGTTCTGGGAGTTTCATCAGCTGGGAGTTTCTGCTGAGCGCGGGAAACTTTGCAAAAATGGCCACCAAAATGGGTCCACCATGATGGGCTCATATAAATAATATTTTCTTTCCATCATGTGCCCGTACGTGGTAATGGCTTTCGTAACTTCCAGTCCCGCAAGATAAAAACCCGTAGAAAGAACAGACATCACCCGGCCAAAGCGCCGGACAAACAAATACTGTGCACTTACCCGCAGAGTGTCCTTCGGGTGTGAAGAGCCGGATCACGTCGGCCAACTTATTGTGAATCGATTTTCCAGACCTTGCCTCCTATCGTTTCACTTTTTCACCACCGAGCACACAATTGCCGCACTTGGTCAAGGGTAAGCAAAATCCAACAGCAAATCCGGCTGCTCCCAAAACGCCACCACCGCAACCAAAGCACACCCTCAACTGACCTCGAGCAGTTGGCGAACGCTCCGGTTTCGGCAAGCGCACTCCACGAACACTGCTACACTTTTTGGACGTTCAACTAAAACGCACGCTTCGATACCAAACACTGCTTAGCCGACTCTCCGGGTGTGTCAATCGGAGTGCCCAAAACGAGACATCAAATTTTAGCACACTTTCATCGCCACTGGACACCACTATAGTCTGAAAATGCACACAAATTGAGCCAAATCAGTGGCGGCGGTTTCAGTGCACCATTTGTTTATTATTGCTGCGTGTACCAGGCTGTTCAATAAGTTTTGCGCTTCGATAAGAAAAACAGAAATTTCATGGTTATGGAAATACAATTTGTTATTCAGTATGGTCTCCCGAACATCAATACACTTGTTCCAACGAGATTCCAATTTGCGAATTCCATCTCTGAAGTGAGAATCGGGAATGTCTGCAAAAGACGCTTCCCCACCGTATTATGACTTCACGATTTGATGAAACCCGCTTTCCACGCATGCCATTTTTAAAGTCTGGAAACAGATGGAAGTTGCTAGAGGCCAACGCTGGTGAGCACGCTTGCAAGGTGAGCAAGGTGCAAGGTTAGCATTCAGAATTTATTGTTTTACCATTTTGCAAGTAATCAACAAACAAAATTCCTGTCGCATCTAAAAAAACTTATGCCAACAACTTCATGGCCAATTTCTGGAAACGAACACGTTTCGAAGCCGAAGAACCAGGTTCACACGACTCTTTAGCTTCTTGTTTTGACTCAGGATCATGGTGATAAACCCTAGTGATGATAGAAGGCTCATTTATAGTGATGAGTCGACGCACAAACCCCTTCTTTGAGTAACTTTGACCCCTTCTAATTGCAAGCGAAAAGTCCTTATAAACTTTCAACATTCGTTCATGAACTCAAACACCTCAAAAAACAAATTCAATCACTGCATTTTTTTTCCGTTGTAAAATATACTGTGACATGTCGATACTAAATGGCTTGCTAACAAAGAATAAACTGTCAGATTAAGATGAAACGACCACATACGTTCATATGCCGAGTGTACCAACACACCAAAATCAATTTAGGCTAGCAGAAGCGCCCTCTGTTATTCTACCGCAAAACTTATTGAACCATCCATTACCTGCGGCCGACCGACACACGTCAGAAGACAAAGACCAAAACGTAAACAAACTCACAAGAGTACCATTACCTGTCTGCGTGGTTGCTGGGCGGCAACCACAAGCTCGAAACATAACCTCCGAAACCAGTGAACTACGATCACCGAAAAACCACAACCTGTTAAGGCGCAAGGGCGTGTCCCTGCGCCCGTCTCGTACGCCTCCTGCCGATCTGCGCCTACTCGATGGTGTTGATGGATGGCCGGGGGAACAATGATTAATACACGCCACGGGACCGACTGAGCCGAGCCGGTTAAAACATTGGCCGTTCGGTTGGCAACTAATGCCGCGGCCCGGGCGACCGGGGACTATAAATAATTCAAAACCATTTACCGGTCGCACATAGCGGCTGACCCACGGCGGTGACCCTGCCGCAGGCTCCGAAGTCCTGTCCAGACCTCCAGAACACTCACTCGGAGGCCAATGCTGCAGTGGGCAAGGCAGTTTCTCGCGTCGAGATTTATCACTGAGGTCCGCGAGCCCGGCACCGACACCGTGGCAGTAATTATTCTATCTCACACGGTAGGCCTACGGTGCTAGGTAGGTCACCAGAACGCTGGGCGATAGAAAAAGAAATCAGAAGTGACGAACTGGAACGAATGGGAACAACTCAGAAATGGCTGCTCCGTTGTACATTAATTTGCGCGCCGTTGTACTTTCAGCATCCCGGGCATTACAACGTTGCGCTGCGACAAGAGCATCGTACGTGGCCATCATGAAATATGGAACACATCGCTGGGAGCAAGTGTCAAAACCGTAGACCATGACCGTAGTGGATCAGGGTTTTTCCCACGAACCCGGACTGGACTTCTGCAGCGCGTTCTGGCCAAGCCTACTGCTGTTGGTTTTTAATCATTCCAACATGAGCGCCAGGCGGCTATAGCGCACCCGAACAACCCGCACGGACCAACTACTTTTCCGGCCCTCCCGGACATCATGCCTCGACCGACCAAACCGAGTCCTCCATCAAACGGCTCACCGGAACCACTTAGGCGAAGCTCTTTTGGGGCGAAAGCCCCAAAAAAGCAGGACCCACTCCAAGATGGCGAGCTGCGCGAATTAATTTGCCAACTTCATCACGATACAGAACCCCCGTCGGCAGGAGTCGAGCCGAGCCGGACGAGGGGCTGGACGAGAGATTTGAAGCGTTAAAACTTTCCGGACACGTCCCCGGGACGCGCACACACAGCGCGACCACACGACTCCGGGGCCCCGGAACATGCGGCACATTACCACCACACACACACACACACACAAACACGACACAACGGCATATGATTGATGTGATGATGTTCCGTTTTTGTTTTTTTTTTGTCCCAAGCCCGAACTAGGCTTTTAAAAGCGCAAAAAGTGCAGAGGCCCTTTGCATGTGCTCTAGGAAATGGACATTCTTGGACGGAAACACCGCGGCGGCGGTGCTATTGGAGATCAAATTCCTTCTCCAGTGAAGCCCCTTGTGTCCGTGCGTTGGAGCTCACTTCACACTTCCGGAACATTCTGGGTCCAAAAGAATGCTTTGGAGTCTTTCTGATAGGCTCGTCCTTCCTCGCAGCAGGGCACGCACCGAAGCACGCGCTCTGGTGGGTAGCTGACCTCCGGGTTAGCTAGCTAGCCAGGGAACAAAAAAAGGACCCGGACACGGTCCCGGCGTCCAGGATCCGGGGCTGCCTATTGTTCGTCCGCCGTGGCGAAACGTTCCGCCTCGAGATCAAGATCTCGGCGATGAAGAGGGCGATGAAAATGGGATCAACTTTTGTGTCTTTCGCAAAGACCGCCATTGAGGCGAACAGGCGACGTAGAACCGGGCAGAACCGGGGCACCAGGGTCTCAGGTCCGACAGCTGGGCCAAAAAGAGGGACCAAACGAAAAGACAGCCCGACAGCCGGGCGGAAAAAGTTGGCCGACAGTCTTTCTTTCGGTTTTCCTCCTGCTATGTTTTTTTTTGCTCTCCTGGACCGCACACACACACACACACACACACACACCCTGTGTTGGCATGTGGGCCCTTTTCTGCATTTTCATCCGGTCCGGTGAGCCACGGACCACTGTTAATCCCTTCTTTTGCGTGGCACCTGTGCCACCAGCCAACGGTCGGTCGCTGTCCAGTCTCGGAGCCCCAAAGTTGCGCGAAGAATCGTAAAAAAGGCCGGCGAAACTATGACGGACCGGAACGCCACCTACGCCACAACGTGGGCCGTTGGTCGACTGTTGTTGTTGGTCACACGTGCGTGCAAGCATTGTGGCAGCGCTCTGTCGTTACTGTCGCCTGGTTTTTTGACCGAACCGAAGAGATCCTCCGCCGACTAATCTTTACACTCCTCCTAATGGTGAAAGTCCCACGCACGAACAGACACATGTACCGCAACCTTTTTTTTCTGGCGCCGTTTCAGGGCATGGGAGCTGCCGATTCCGGAAACATGTCACCCCCTAATTTAGGGTAAACTTTTTCGTTTTCTATTTCTGCACTCGACATCGATGCAAACAAAACAAAATGGGTAAGGAAAGGGAAAAAATAACAGACATCATCCGTGCGAGGGTTTACCAGCGTCATCCAGCGCCCTTCCAGTACCGGGGAACCGGAAGGATGTAATTATTTTTGTTTTGTTTTGTTTTGGGTTCCAAATCGTCTCCAGCACGACAGTTTCCGCCGAAGCTACGTTTCTACGTAAACTCGGCGAATCCCTAGCACTTCGTACCACCCAGCACACACACAGCGCTTACACACGCACCGGAAACCGCGGCAGGAAAAGCTTCATTTCCGCTTTCGCCAGTCACTCTCTCTCTCACACACACATTCTTTCTGGCGCTCTCTGGGGAGGCCCGTTTAGGCCCCAACCCGCGGCCTGACCCTTACTTAAACAAACGCCACAGAACGGGCCCCGCCAGGCTGCAAAATTAGGTTCCTGTTTATGGGAAGGACCTTGAAACACTGAATCCTGAGGCCGCCCGGTACTTCGCGCGGCGCTGGCGAGCTAAATTCACGCACCGAATGGGTTTGTTGTTCGGGGACGTTGTTTTGGTCGGCATCAATTGGTTTTCGATTTTTACCAGAGGAGCACCAGAGGAGCCGGAACCGAACGGAACAGCACAGCAGCACTTCAGACGGGGGCCCGGCACACACACACACACACACACACACACGTAGTTGAAGAAAACTTTCTTCTAATCCCACGGCTCACCGCAGCCACCGACCGCGACCAGGGCAACCTCGGCTGGTGATCGGGACCGGGTCTGCTAGTGCTTTGTTAATTTAAGGACAAACTTTCCCCCGGTGTTTTCCCCCCCTTTAATCCTTCGCCCATAATCTCACTCCGATGGGGCCACTGGTGGGGTCTGCTTGCGTTGCAAAGACACGGACATGGCGACGCTCAAGAGTTTGGAGCCTTTCACGGTTTCGCGCTCGCGGTTCACGGGCTCGCGAAACTATAGGACGACATCCCCGCACTGTGTAATGAGGGGCTACCGGGGTAGCAAAACATACAGCGCGACCACCACACGCCACACTCACTCTCTCTCACCGCGCTGGGAGCTCGGACGAACCTTTTTGCTGCAGGACACGCGCGTACGCCACGGACGAACACGACCATCTAACTGACGAACTCGGGCAGGGCACGATACCCCCGTGGTGACTCCCGGGTTTTTTTGTTGTTTCCGATGCTCAGGAAAATCTCGGCTAGCGAGAGAGAGTGCGGAAAACTCCCCACTCACCGTGAGTGCCTGGTGACGGGAAAATTCTCGCAAAGCTTCCTGCGGAGCAATCGAATCTAGTACTGCGAAGCCGGTGTCCTCCCGTGGAGAGTGACTTGGCGAGCGAGCGAGAGAAAAACAGGACCTTTCTGTCAATGTGGCTCTCATCGTTTGCAGTCTGGGCAACCGAGCAGTCCGGTGGCGGTGGATAAACAGCCTGCAAATTGGGCCTTCGTTCGGTGCCTGCTTTGATCGGCGCCCACAATCATAGCAAGTTGCAAGCCCAACAAGACCGATGCTGGTTCTTAAAACTGGCCCTGTCGTAGTGAAACCTCATTGCATTTTCTGATGGGAGCAGTCCTAAGGTTCGCCCGATGTAGAACCGCGGTCTCGCATGTTTTGATGCTGCTTTCGATGGTCACGATAGGCTTCAGAACGCAGCACTCTCTCGCTCACCGAGCACTGGCGGAGCTTTCTCGCACGTGTGCGTTTGTGAGCGCTTTCGCTGAGTGCCGGTTAAGTACGTGTTATACGTATAACAGATTCGCATTTGAACGGTGTTTTGATTTTAGTCGTCATCATCACCCGTCGCTAAATGGCCGTTAAGGACGTTCTATGCCTTCTATCGTCGTATAGTTTGGGGTCTCAAAATGAATCTATTTTCCATCCCCCGTTACGATTTGATGAAGAAATGACTTCCTTTTGTGCCTGGCGAGCAGAATTTCACTTGTGGTTTTTCGGTTTTCCCTACTGTCTTTCGGTCGGTTAATTTCCCAGTCGATTGGGCCTTAAAACACAGGGATATGGCGTATTGGGCCCCATTTAGCTGATCCGTGAATTGTCGTTGCCAAAAGTTCTTGTAGTTTTGGCGTCCTCGACCTTTTTCGGGGTCCTCCGACGCTCTTTGTTAATTCAAAATCGCCATGTTTAAATTTTTTAAATCACTGAAAGCACTGCGATCCTCCAAAAGTATGCTTCGACCAGCAGTTGATACGATTCTGTAACAGTGTTCTTCAGCAGGTAGCCGAAAAGCAACGATCCCCGCAAAACGCTATTTTGCCCGTAATAAAAATCTATCAATTCCTCAATACATCTCTACGGCCGACTCCGATTAACAGCACGAAAAACAGTGGACCCTTCCACGGAGAAAGACATCAAAGCACTGCGTGTCGCGTGGCACGAACCAGCATTCCTGGTGTTCCTATTGCAGGAACATCCAGCATGTTGATACATGCCAACCATGTTTACATACACGCTAAGAATAAATCAGTATGTCGTTGGAGCTGCCAACATTACCGCACCAATTCGGGGAATGTCTCTCCCGCAAACCCCCGGAGGGACCTGGCTGGGGATTAAAACACTGTCGAGCACAGATTCGTTAACCACATCTTAAGACGTTCATCTTTTGATTAACATTCTTCGGGTTCATTAGTAAAACCTCGCATCGCTTGCGTTGGTTGCAAATATTCTTCTTGCGCATATCGCCCATTAAGCAACAATCGAGACCGCGTTTCTAGATACTGGAGCTGTCTGTAGCGCTACCGTACCGGGACCGAATCCAGGTTATCCAGGTAGTCGTACCAGGAAAAACATTGCCATCGTACTGAACTGGTTCCAGTTCCCCAATTTCCCGGGAATCGAAGTCCGGAAATTCTCGCCGGAAATGAAACTTACTGGCGCTCCGGTCGCGGAGGTCACCCAAGACACAGCACCGGCCGGTAAATCCCAATTAAGCGGGACCGGGCTGTTCACGCCTGCCTCCGTGTCCGCGGAATCCCAGCGTCCCATTGTCAGGCTAAACGGCTTAAAGCTCCGGGGCGGGTGGTTTGTACTCGTACTTCCTTTTCCGTACGCTCTAGGGCTCGAATTCCACGGAACACAGCACGTGCCAACAGTGTGTGCCGTGGCAGCACATGAAAATATCGGAAATTGTGTAACCAACCCACACACACACACGCCCGCCCGCTGCGCGAATGTTTATTTATGAACCATCCACATGAATATGCAACGTCGCCGTGGTGGTTAGCTTCGCGGAAACCGCGGAACTGCACACGGCAGTTCTAGGCGCGAGGTCCATCGGCCGCTAACCGTGAATCGGTCCATTAATATACTTCTCGTTCGCTGCGCCCACCGTACCACAGTCTGTACTGTTGTTCCCTTTTATTTTCAATAACAGCCCTTTCCCACACACGCACACAGAGGCAAAGAAAAACTATCGGAAATCTACATCCCAAATCTAAGGCTCGAACTCGGACGGAAACCGTTGGTCCGACAACCACAGCAAATCGCTTCATTAGTAATGGATCGGCTGGATTTCGGAACAAGCCAGCGGGTGGACCGCCCGGCCTCGGGAGGGTCCACCGTCGAAGGCTTGAATCAAAATCCCTCCTGCCTGATTCGTCGGAATCGTAATTTGGGTGCTCTTTGGTCGGGGGGCCTTTCCGACGGCCGTTCTTGCCCATGAATGCCAAGCGCTGATGCCTCCAATATCCTTCTGAGCAACTGGTTGAGCAGTGAGCAGGTTCTGCTAAGGAGCAGCATTCGGGAAAAAATGATGAAAACTCCTGAAGTTGGTCGTCGCTTTTTCATGTGCTACTTTGTGCCGTATTTAATCAAGAATGCATTTCCATTCGGTTAAACAACAGGAAGTCGTAAAATGTAGATGGTTTCTGATATCTGATAGCCGCACGCTTTTAAAGTCCACGGGAATCGGGAACAAATTGAGATTCTAATTTGATGGATACGTTTTTGAGCTGCTCCCAAACCAACGGCCGTCTCACTGTCCATAACTGGAATGGCAGCCTTTCTAGTGGATGCCATAAACAACTTCTCAGCTGAATCACAATTCTGAACAATTAATGGGCAGAATAAAGAATTAATTCCAATATCCATTAGTCATACTATTTTGCGTTCTAGCAAATGTTAACACCAGCCCGAAACGTCTTCTCAATAGTCTTCAGATTCAGAGTCTCAATAGTCTGACTGACTGACTGACTTGGTCAGACTTTGTGGCTACCGTTATGAAATGTTCTGACGAATGTGGCCGGCAATCTGACTGAAACGATTGGGCAATACTCCGAAAGATTTGACAAAACACTGAAGAACAAAGTAAAGGCCCAGTTTTGTGTCATTTCCCGAATACTTTCCGAATTAGTTGATGTACACTCATAGTTTAATTCAAACATTTAAGTAATTTTTTTAAGCTCTTCTTCAAGAAGAATTATCTTTCATTTTAATGGTACTGTATGATAAAAATATCTGTTTGTTTATTTGAGCAGGCCCATCAAGTGTTTGGATTTTAAACTACCGGTTACTTGACCTTTAAAACGTCAAACTTAATTCTGGAAATTATAGACATTTAGTAACAACTTTGACATTTACGCTTAGCTTACGACTTAATCATTTGAAACAAAACTGCTAATTAAATCAGTCACGTTATTTTATAAATTTTACTCAACAGAGCTTCCATTTTGTCGCTGGGTGTCCACGAAGCGAATCGAAACATCATCCGCACACTTTGCTAGTTTGTAATGCCCATTGGAAATGTTTTCAATTTGCTGTTTTGCTTAGCCGATCGATTGACTCATCCCCATCCTCATTCATTCACTCGGTGACGATCAGCTCATTCCAGTTGACCAGTACTGCTGCTACAGCGAATCCCCGGAGAGGTGTCTGGTGGTGGCGGCAGTGTGCCTGAAGTAACCTCGCGATGCGATCAACCTCTTATCAGCGGCAGCGGCCGTGCCTATTTGTTCGACGTTCTTCTTAGTTGGTCGCTCAGTGCATTAACACAAGGTGTCGGGTGCTACGCTACACTCCCGACAGTTTCAGGAATTATTTTGAAGCCAACATGAGCACAATCCTCAATCTACTCCTGCTACTGCTTGCCAGCCTTTCAGCGTCGCTAGGATATGGTAAGCATGTGTGGCGTTCGAATCAAGTTCACGCTCTACAGCGATCTCGTCCGGATAGCGGTAGAAATCCAGGATGACTCCTATGAGCGCATCCCGACGCACGAGGTGGTTGTGAAGGAGGGCGCCAGGCTCAAACTGAAGGTGTCCAATTACTACAACCGGGATGCGTACCTTGCCTGGTGGTATCACAACGGTCGTCTGATCACGGACAATTACCGGAACTGTCGGGCGACCTACGGCGAACTTGTGTGCCCGTCCATGACACCGGCCGATGCCGGACGGTACGATCTTTGGGGCCACAGCAGGGACAATGTTCGCACTCGGTTGGCGACCGCGATCGTGCAAGTTGAAGCGCTGCCTGGCAGCCGGCGGCTTTCGGAACCGAACGCACAGGTGCTGGCCGACGCCGAAGAGGAGCCGTTCGAGGAGCGGGACGATTGCTTCTGCTCGGGAGTGACGGGACGGTGCCGAACGGCACGCTTCCTCTACCGGGCCCGGGTCAGTCCGCTTCCCCGTGTGTGTGTGTGTGTGTTCCTCTCTCATTAATAAGACGAACACTTGCAGATGGTCTACAATCTCACCAACGCCCAAGTGATCCGCCTGCCGAGCGAGTCAACCATCGATCGGTATCTGTCCGTACCGGCGTCGTACTTCGAGAATAACTTGCTAACGTCCTACGGTGGTTACTTCCGGTTTTACGCTCCAGATGAGTGTTGGACGGAGCGCACCAAGCCATGCATGGTGCTGGTCGGCAAGGACGATCTTAGGCTGAGCCACGTCCCACCGGAGAACACCCAGTCGCCGTGGGTCTACGTGCCGATCCGTGAATCCAGCTGGACGGTGTTGAGCAACTCGACGGACCCGGCTAGTGCCCCGGTGAACAAATTTTCCTTCATGTCCGTGCTGAGCCGACTGCAAGCGATCTACATTCGGGCCCCGAACGATCCGCAAAGTTCAAAGCGCGCCGCCGACAGCCAGCTCACCGTGGACGTGGCGTCGACCCAGAACTCCGGCCTCGGGTGGGTCGGTTCCGTCGAGGAGTGCCAGTGTCACCCGGGCTACCGAGGCCTGTCGTGCGAGAACTGCGAGCGATCCTACCTCCGAAAGTACGATGCGTTCAGCCCCAACGGGCTGTGTCTGAGTGTCCACAAGCTGTGGACGATGCTGAAGCGACTCCACAACATATCCGATGACAAATGACCGGCCTTCTTCCAGTCTTCTTGAGGTGAATTGATCGTAAAATAAAAATTGATTTACCGTTTCATCGGATCCGGGCGTGGCGTTTTCAATGATGTCCAACAAACTGGCCGTGCTGTGGTTCAGTAGTGGATTCGTTTCAATTACTGTCAGCCCGCGTGTTTGTCGCCCGGGCTGGAAGCTGGATCCCCTTAATAAGCCGACATGCGATTGCTTTCAAGCGATCCAGAGCAGACCCTATCAGCGCCTTCGTGCGCCACATTCCGTCTTCTACTCCCAACACGGACTCGTACAACATTTCCACAGCCGCCGATTGACAAACGCCAGCTCCGGCTGTCCGATATCCGCTCTTCCGCCCTCGGGGAGGCCTGTCGAGGGAGAATTTTTCCGAAAATCGGCCCTTCCGGACGCAATGTCGGCCACTCACGGCCACCATCCTTTCCATCGTTCCCACCGTTTCTGGATGTTTCGGTGAAAGTCTATTGTTAAAAACCGTTGACACTGCGTCGATGGCGGACAAACGAAGACGAGTCCTGGGTGCCGTTTCATATATTGGATTTAGTAGACGAACAGAAATCGCCGCAACGAAACGCTTCCCGGGATCACTGTCAACCGAGGTGAGCTAGCTTGACTTGCTGAAAGCTCTGCTTCGGGTCTGGTTCTTTGCGGGTCTGGTACGTTGCTAAGATTTTTATTAAAAGTACTTCGTTTTGTTCTTCAATCTTCAAACTACAAACAATCAAATCTAAACCTTTTCGGACGATTAGCGATAGACTAAACCGTGTTGAGTTTCTGTGTATTTGTTTGAGATTTGTGATACATGTTAACTCTTAGGTGAAAGAGTTATTTGATAACAAACAAAAAACGTTTAAGAAAAAATCAATTATACAAACAAAGGACTAAAATAAAAAAGCACATCACATCATCCGTCTTAAATTAATGGTTGCAAGATTTATAACGTAAAAGTGGCGGCAAAAATCTAGCACACCACACCCGAGCACCTTTCACAGTCTATTTAACACGATTTGCATCTACCATTGATGCCGGCCTTCACGGGGCAGTACTGCTCGCTGCAACGTCTTGCGACGTCGTGTGCTTATCGCCCGATCAGCGATGATGAACGCAGTTTGCTTTTTCCCTTTGCGGTGAGCGCGACGAATCCTCCTGGAGGCTGCTGGAGGCAACAGGCAAAACAGACGAAAAAGAAGCTGCATAATGCACACGACGGAGCAGAATGATGGAAAGTGTTGCCCGAACACACACTGCTCACTAACCGACTACAGAAATCTCCATTCGAGCAGTTTCGAGATGGATCGTAGTCAGGTTAGGTTAAGTAAAAAAAAGCATTCTGTCACATGCCAATGAGCTACACGCAAACCGGAGCCCATCAGTGCTAGCCATTCCAGCGTAAACGCGAAACTAATGCCGTATGTCGTCACATATTTGCTCTATTGCTCGTATAATTTATGTGCCATTCTCTACTGAATCAACATTGTATTCACATGCGCGTGCCCACAGGGGCCGCTGCCGCTGATGGTGATGCAAAATCTCATCGACCACTGTTGGCTCACCACATAATCGTACGCGACGGGGCAATGCGTGACGATGATGATAATGATCCGCGCCATCCAAGGTGCGAGAAAAGGGCTCTTCTACATACCGTTCGTCGTGAGATTGAGAGTAAAGTGGCTGACAGCAGCAGCAAATGTCGGCCGCATTCCTTCACCAGCAGATCTGCAACATGGATGAAGTGCAAAGTGCAGGGTGTGCGGCTGCAGGTGTGAATGTAATGTTTGCATAAGGAATGCTGTCACCGCTCCGAGAATGATTCATTTATGGCACCGGTGCCGGCTGCCGGTTTTCACCGGTCTCTAAGAGCTGCCGATGGAGGGAATTAACGGTTCAAACACGTTCCGAAAATTCTACGCTCCCGGCTAGCATCCGTGGGATGTCAGAAACGTGCGTATGAATTAGGATGGGCCACTGATGGCCTGTGTCTATTGTATGTGTGTTCAAAGGCGTGTACTAAATAGCGAATGGTTTGAAACATTGATAAAGACATTCCTCCGCAGTTTGATACTTGCTTTAGTCTTAATATCCTTCCAAGCTGAATAATGACCATTGACAACTCAAACCCATCTCACATTGAAGCAGTTATCACCTCTGCTTGGTACTGAAAAGAACAAAATATTCTTATTTTTTATTAAATGCGTTCTCTGAAAGTCAAAACAAAATTAACTGAAACAGGTTTTGTACAGGGTTTGATTCTTTTTTCAGTTCCACGATAACTCAACAGCACCATCGCATTTGGTCAGGGCTAGGCATTAAGCTTAGACCCCTACTTGGCAACCTTGAACCACTCTCACCATATCATATCTCATGACGGCGTCATGAATTTTAATTGTCCCACTTTCACCGACTTTCACTTCAGCCTCAACACCAGCCAACGTAGTAACCCTAATTAGGTTACTTCTTATTTTACTATCATTCACTTGCTCCTTAAAAGAGGTCACTCGAATCTGATGGCGCGACGACTCGCAATAATTCAAATTAAGTTAGTTAATTTATCAACTAATTAATTTATTAAAATACATATGACAAACCGGGAACCAGAAGTGAAACTGCTCGAAAGCGACAAAAACAGTGAACTTGAAACTACTCGTTGTTCTGCAAATTACTGCTTATGCCAAGATTAAAACTGAATTATTCAGGAAGTTTGATAAATCAATAAGCAATAAAGTGTGTCAACAATAAATTATACAATTCATAAAAGGCTTAAGTATATTAAATGTTTGCTCAAAATGAACGCAACTAGTTTAACTATTTTTCGTCGTAAATTCAATTGAACTACGTTCATGTAATTTATCATTTTATGTTGGCTAATGCAGGTAAGTCATCAAATGGACGTACGGAATGGTTCAATGTCGTTACGCTGCCACATTTTGAACAAAAATTAAGAACCGCACCAATTCAATGTCGTGCCTTGTGGCCAACTTCGCGAACGCGAATCCAGAATGTTTTTAATGAAAAAAAAAACGTCCAAACGACACCCCGCAGATGCACTTTCAAGGTGCGTGCAAACCAAACAATGTCGTCGGCTTGCGGCCCTCACAACACGGCCCCAGTAACATCCGGCGAGGGGCTTACCTCCGGCGCTTCGTTTGATGAAACGGTTGATCTCGCCTCCGTCCGTCACGCTAGCGACCGGTTTTCCATTACAATTTCCGCGAGGAAAACGCGAGGTGACTCCCTTTGGCTCCCCAACACACGGCAACAATGGCATCAATGTGTATCCATTCTCAGAGCCTTCGTGGTGGCGACACCGAAGGTTCCGCGCGACAAATGTGTTATTTTTACATTAACCAGGATCCGTTCACAGCAGCGCGAGCTCGCCAACCCCGGAGCCCGGGGGCTTTTCCGATGAGCCGTGGTGCCGGTTAGGTCACCTGCATCCTGTTGCTGGTCGATAAAGGTGATGGCAACTGGTGACAAAGTAGTTTAAGGGTTCAATTAAACACCGCACAACGATTGGCTGTCGCGGTAGGGATGTTTTGCGTGTGATACGTGAGGTCATTATGTTTTAGTAGAATTCGATAGAAAGATTGAGGCAACCCAACCGTGCTGGTAGTCCATCGCAATGTTAGCAAAAAAGGTTGTTATTCTCTATAGTTCTATTGTTCAACTAACCTGAATTAGTTTTTTTCTGGCTTCATTATCGCCGCTACTGTCATGTTTTCAACTTCTATAAACTGTGATTGCGTTTATCCTTTGCTAAGCCTATCTCTGTTATGTCTAGTATTTACTTTATAATATTTTTATACTACTCTCTACAACTATACCTCCAGTTCTACGATCTAATTTTATCTTCTTTAGCTTTAAAAATGTGTTTTGTTGGTTTTCTACTGTTCTGTAATTCAATTCTACTACTGTTCTACTGTTTAATTTCAATTTTAATATTTGACCTTTGTATCGAATGTAGCTATTTCCTTTCTTTTCCTTCCTTTTCCTTCAAAAATAGCATTCCATAACCGTACCCATTACCCAAATGTGTCGATCAATAAAACATTTCGGTTTTCAAATGTAGCTTGAATTAAGACAACACAGGTTGGCTTCTACACTGCCGCCGTTACACTGCCAACAGCCAGAGACACCGTTTGTCCTTCACCAGGCGGGCAAGCAACCGGTTGCTGGGTGAGGCTCGTCACGTGTTTGGTGGCAATTGACACGGTGGAAAACTCGTGGCCCGGTTACGGTTTCCCGGTTCCCGTGGGTTGGTCCTTTGGTAGCTGCCACCCGGTAGCGGATCGAAGTCAACGAGTTGTGGACAATTATTTACCTTGCCCGCAGAAGTGGCGGTGGCGATGGTCCTTTGGTTCTGCTTTCCCTTCCCTTCCGCCCTTCAACCACCGAGCCGAGTTTGTTCAAAAATGTTACCTAAAACAGGCCACACAAAGCGACCCGGGCCCGGCCACTGTTCATTAACATAAAGTAAACATATTTTTATGCGAGTGGTATAATTTATGCGCGAATGTGTTCGATTCATCGTTAACGGCGGCAGACGGCAACCAAAGGGTACCCTTTTTTTCTTGCGATCTTTTCCTGCTTTCCTTTCCGTGTTGTTTCTAGCTCCGAGGGAGCAAACTTCTGCAGTTTAAAGAAACTTCCTTCCTTCTGCACGCTCCGGGACTAAGCGGTGCACATTTCACCGAAAATGCGCCATACGCGAACACACGGTTCTGTTTTAGCAGCACCGCTTGGTGTTGATTTTGCGGGCGATATGTTACTTTAGGCCGATGAATATGTAATAACAAGGTAAAATGATACGCGTGGCAAGGTCCAAAGTTCCAAAACGAAACTGCAAACACTCTGGTACGTGGTTTTTGTTTCACGGCAGTGTAACTTTTGGAATTTTTAGGTTTAAACAAAGTAAGGTAACAATCAAAACTAGAATCTCCAGGGTGTGTGTGAATATTTAAAATCCTAACTTTCATTAAACTGATGTAAACTTGAGCTCTATCTGTATAAGGAGCAAAGTGAAGCGAACTATGTCAAAAAACTGTGCTCAACCTTTTGCTGAAGTATTTTGTTCTAACCATAGTTCTTATCTATTCGCATCTATGATTACCGTGACTACATAAAATCCTTCTGATGGATTTCAACTAATGGTGGAATCGGTACTTCGCAAACTCTATACAATCTAAGTTCCTCATTAAGTACCGCCACGATGCTATAATTATTCTCTGCAACCATTCGCACATTCCTCTAACACAGGCGCATGATGGAATAGCAGCGGCCAACCCACCGGAAGTTCGTTCGCTTGTTACCTACGTAACAGCAGGAAGTAGCAATCGGCGACTTGCAAACCCCTTCGACACGGTACCAATAGGTTCAAACGCGAGTTCAAGAACGGGGCTAACGTGGGTTGTTACAATCGGAGGGTGGTATTCATGGCACTCCATACCTTCCCCTAAAACGACCGGGTGTCACCCTTACGATCACAGACTGAGTTACATTTATATCCTATTTGTGTGTCCCTTCAATGGCGGAAATGCAACGCGCTACCCTTCGACGGCTGTACCCGTAACATTACCCCACTAGTGTCTGCCACATAGTGTGCGTGCGTCTGTGTGTGTGAAACTAGGCGCTCCCTCTGGCAGGGAAGCGACAGAAACATCCCTTATTAAAAACGGGACTAACAACACCCGGCCATGGTGCAGCGTGGTGCAACGGCGACATCGTCTGGCTTTTGGATGTCTTCATCGCACAATCGCAAGTCGCCCAACTTCTCCACCGATTCAATCTCGGGTTTCTACCAGCCGCGCTACTCCCAGTACTCCTGCTATGGGCTGACCTTAAGAACACATTCGGTGAACGCAAGGCTCAGCGAGGCAACCGGGACCGCGTTTTCTTGACAGCACTCGGCGACGACCTCCCGTCGCGGTTTCTTGTGTGTGCGCCGGGGCAAAAACTTCACCAGGAATTCACCTCACCCTCGAACGACTCGGACAGGCGCGCAGACATGGGCAACATTGCAATGCACGTCCCGTTTTATTGGAAAACTCCTCCATTGCGCCGGGTGGCCGGCCACAATGTGACGCCATTCACAGTAAGTCGTTATGCAATAGCCGGGTTCGAATAGAAACGGAAGGGCGCCCTTTCTTCCCGGGGGGATGATTCCAACCGTGGATCAAACCAGCAGAGAACCAGCGTAACCCTAATTGGGCACCCTTGCGGGGGGTTCGGTCTTCGGTGTAGCGGTTCACAGGAAAACGAGAACCTCCCAAAAACCCACGTGCCGCATGACTACGGTTCTCAATGGTTCTCAAGAAGTTCAAAGAGACGGCTCTGGCTGGAGTCATCCTCGATCTTGCGTACCCAACTCGTGTGTGCTGTTTTTTAGGCGAAACTCATGTCACCATGTCGAAACATGATAACATTAGGCATCCTTTTGAGCGGTTTTAATTGGTAATAATTAGAATACTTTCACTGGTAAATAATAATATACTGTATAATTTATTTATTTATTTTTTATTTATTCATCTTGAATATCGGTACATGAAAAACCAGTCTGACTTTGGCTCAGAATAGCCACGCGAAATCGGGAACTCAGGCATTCGAAACTCATAGTTTTTGCCCTTAGTTTTAAATTTTCGTTTCCTCTTGTGCTGAAGTATCCAGTGCTCAATAGTGCTGTAAGTGCTTCGAGACTTATTGGCAATCTGTGGTGTGCATAATTTTTTTTGTTATTCTTACAATGTTGATGTGCTTTAAATTGCATCCGGCATATCCTTCTGATATTGCATTTTTAATTTGCGTATTTTCCCTAAATCGAAACATAACATTTTACTGTTTAGCCACATTTCTTGATAGTACGATAAGAGAGAACGTACCAATGTTTGAATAAGAAAATTACTTCAGGCAGGCTATAGTAACATTTAAAACAATTTAACTGGATACCTGGATGCCTGGATACATTTTTCGTTGGACAAAACTAAATTTATTTAGCCGTCGCTGATAATCGCTGAGTTGTTAATTATTACAAACAAGCTGGTCGGAGGCCGCGTAGTTTTACCGCTGCGACGAAACTCTCCGGCAAGCATCTGTCGAAAACAAGAACCTCAAATCGATTCGAAAAATTCAAATCGAAAAAGGAGTAGCCAACACGAACGGACACTCGAAGCTCGGCACTCGAACGTCGTTGTCCGTTGAAGCGAAAACAAATTCAAATCATGAACCGCAAGGGCCCATGTGGCCGTGGTACCTTTTGCGACTGGCCACCACCCGGCACGGTACGCTCGGTGGACTGGAAAGGTCAAACCGTTCAGCGAAACGGTTCCATTTCGGGCCGGCTTCGTAGGACCGCACGTTCAGCCCCTCACACACTCACACACACGCATTGGTGGTCGAGTTCAGATCTGCCGAAGACGAAAAAAATGGAAGAAAAACTGCAGGCAACTCCTCCGGAAGATCGGACGAACGATTTGCAAAGGCGGACCGCTTCATCGGCCCCCGCCCTGAGACGGAGCAGACAGAAGATTATGCTTGTTATGGTTGATTTATGCGGCAAGCCTACGGGGCGTGCCTATCGCTGATGAAAGGATCCCGTATCGCTAGGTGGTCCCCACTTGGTGGGCTCAACCGGCGGCCCGCTCAACCGCAAGGACGCCAGGGCCGGATACGTGCCAGGGCATTGCCGTGGCATCGGAGCAGCCACGGCGTGCAGTCACCGAAAGCTCGCATCAATTTTGCCGGCTTCACGCTCAGCAAATTGCCGGACTGGGGCCACGTTATGCTGCCACGCTATCGCCTCGGATAGCGATAATTCAGGACGAAAATTTCGCGCTAAGCCCGCCCCAGTGTGCGAAGCCCGGCGAAGGATTTGAAGGAATTCAATTGCAACTAAATTGAATACATGCGCTTCGCCCATCGCCCGTCTGACGATGCAGACGAGCAGGAAGTTTATGTCAGACGATGCGCTACGAAAACCGACGGGGAGGGGGCATTTACGTAAATCAGCGGCAACGCCATACCGTGGCGATCGTTCGGCAAAGAACCTAGAATCGGGTCGTGGGAAAGAACTTGTATGGTTTGAGATTACGGAGCTCACTGGGTGGCCGACGCAGTTTAACGGTACCATGAAACAGAGATGATAAGTTTACAAACTATCTAGGAAACCATAGGAAATTATCTAAACTTACCTACCTGCGGTTGACCTAAGCGTGGATTTTGGAGAATGATTCCGAAACAATCCGACAGCCGCAAATGAGTCACAAAATGTCACGGTCAAAGCCGGATGGGGATGGATCCAGAAAGGTCAAGAAAAAATGCACAACGCGTCTCTCGCACGAACCACAAATGATTGAAACTGCAACTGCAAAGAGTCATTGCAACTAGTTGCAATGACTAAATATTGCTTAAAAATCTTGAAAAACAATGGAACATATCACAAACACGAGATTTATCAAACGCATGGACCACACGCCAAATATGTTATTGCAACCCAAAACGAATTCATTCAACAGCCATAGACTATTGATCTAAGCCACGAGCTAATAGGTAATTTGCTTCGTCCGTAAAGCTCTTCTCTTAGAACCCATTGTTCACCTTCTCTTATGCAACCCCATGAGTAAATCGAAAAATAATCAACATTTTACGCCACGCCGCCACCAAATACGCCACCTTTTGAGTCGTTTAAACTTCATCCAACATCCGTTAAGTTAGGGCAACCATGGCTCAATGGGGTTTATTTTTTATTTGAACATTTCTTGTAGCCTCAGATCATAAATCGAAAAGATCGCGGCAAATGGTCTCAACCGAGCAACGATAATCAATTGTCAATCAGAAAAGCAATATGCGCACACAAGGCAGTAGGTCTACCGAGAGTTCAACTCTACCAAGCAATCCACCCCAGAGGCTTCGTCTTTTCGCATTAACGTCCCATTCGTTACACGATTCGCCGACAACTGTCCATTGCTTGCCGCCAGCCAAGGCAAACACGCAATTGTCGCAAAATAGAAAACGCTTTACCCCTCTGTAGCTTCAGCCCCCAGCGGGCCGAACACCCGAAGGACGTCCAGTGTCTGACCTTCAATCAGCGGGGAAAGTGGGAACACTGAAAACGGCCGGCCGGAGGGAAAAGATAAAAATCTCTCGCCATTCTCGACAACAGATAGCGCTTCCGTTTTGCGCTTAATCGGCGGCCGGTTCCCAGAAACTCGCCGCTACCCCAATACGCCCCACAAAACCAACGAATGTTTGCGTCTTATTTATTTCGCCCTATTTATGAACCCGCTTCCACTTTCGTCCCTTTGATTCTCTGGGCGCTGGTGGCCCACATCTGAAGGGGTTAAAAAGTTCTCCGAAACCAAAAAAAGAAAACAATCCAACGGCCAACACTAAACCACCGAAAAGAGGCCCGAGTAGGCATCGCGTTCGGAATGGCATTTCGATGGACGGGCAATATGGCGAACCGCAGTCACGTGACCCACGGACACGGCCTCGGACAGAAATCGGAGATAAAGCGATTCCTTTTTCTCCGCCATTTTGATTTTATGCAAATTACCTTTTATTTCATTCGATGACAACTGTTTTCTTTCATTCGGCCGGCCGGCAGATGTTAAAGAAGCCCCCAAAAACGGCCGCAAACCACAGAAAGAAAGCGCAAACTTCGCTGCGACCGCACACTGAGCGCGATGGAGACGCCTGGTTGGCGGTGAGCTTCACATTCACGATTGAGGCAGGCCGCGGATTGAAAGCAACGCCAGAAACCGTGAGAATGCTTTGGAAGCCACACCAATGGTCGCTCGGCTCGGCGATTGACAGGCCAGTTGGGCTGATGAATAGTGGCGCGTGTTTCTCCCGCGCGAACACAACTTTGACAACTCGCCGCTTTGACAAGCGACCCCCACGAGTCAGGGCTTTGGTGGGACGTTAAAAAAGTAGCATCCAATCGGTGGTGCGGTACGTAAACAGCACCGAGAACAGTTTGATTGCTTTCATACCCCGCGTGAAGGTTCGCCGGCGACAGGCTGCGCTATCGGTATCAGTGGCGAAATAATTGTTGTTTTTTTTTCGTTTTTGTTCAACAGATCGTTGGTGATGAAATTATTACAATGACCGAACGACGTGTGAAGCCCAAAGGCAGTGTGATTGTGAAAAACATGTAACATATTTCCACGCAAAAATCCATTTCAAAACTGTCAACTTCTCACAAACGGTCGACATCATGCGGCACCATGCGTCTCCATTGTATCGCGTCGAATGTGAAGCAAATGACAGTGCTGAGAGATAACTCATTTACACAAAGGAAGAACTTTTTTTCTAACCGTGTTACCGCGATTTATTAATCTTTGGTAATGTCCACTGAACAAAGTCTTTTGATAAATACGTTTAATTAAACTTAACAAGTCACTGCCAATAATTATGATAAAATAAAGCGCATAGAAAAAGTGTTGATAGTTTACTTTTAAAACGTTAATTTAATTATGAAGTCTATCAAACAAATCTTGCACTAACAAAACATAGGCATGTCTGTTAAATGATTTCATTTAACATTAACTTATTTAAGATTGCAAAATTGTGTTAAAGAGAACAACCTGAAGGCATATAAAGTTCACTATATTAGAAATATGTTCTTTGCAAGTTCAATAGGCATTGTGGATTGCTGATTATGCCGGAACAGATGTGGTGCTTGGTGATAACAACTTCTTTCCCCTGAACTTTCGTTGAAGAAGAATCACTTCAATAATGTTGAACGTAAGCTGTCTTTTTACAGCAAGTTAATACAAGGCGGTTGGGTATTTTGCTAAAATGTTCCTACTGATCCAATTTGCGAACGCTGTGTGTGGACAGTTAACCGTTCGGTAGGACAGTTACCATTATGGTTATTGATGAAATCCACCGATTCATATGCTACCATCTCTATGGCGTAGTTTCGACGTCTTCGTATGATGCGACCGCCCAAATGCAGTGCTCCGCTACGTCGGAATAACTTTTTGGATTATAACTAGCTTTACGATGACAGGATTATCCACACCAACAGAGTATGATTTTAATTCAAAATTTTGACAGTTTCTCAAGTTTATTGAGCAGCTTTACTTGTCCACCAATTTATTTTTGTTGCATAAAAAAGATTTGGAATTCTATTAAATAACAAGCAAAGTATTTCATTCAAAGCATTCTACAAATTCCAAAGCATTCCTCCTGCTAGAAGTGCTAGGGCTCAGGTATTTCTGTTCACAAGCCCCGTACCGTAAGACGACGGTCGGAAAGTTGGCCACAAATGCTCGGTTCCGGTACGACCCCCGGTCGCTAACGTCGTTATGGTGCTGTCGCTGTACACCGGCACCAACTGACACATTCTCGGTGAAGGACATCCTACCCACCCTACATCCGGTAGCGTGTTTGGTCACTCAGACAAGACGAAAAAAAAATCTACGGCACTACTACGCCGTTTTTTACGATAATTGACAGTGGCGTACGATGCACGGCCACTTCCGTCCGCTCAATTCCGTCTCGAGCTTCAAGCCAGCCGCTAGACTGGCCTGGTCGGTAGCGGTCGATTCCGGTACGATTTATGCCGCAATCTGGCCACGATGGCCTCGAGGACGCTTATTAGGATTCTTTTTTCACCGTTACCGTACCGCCTGCGGCCGGGTGTTAATTCCCGGGCCGCCGTTGACCGGTCGGCCGGAGACCCGGGTGAAAAGGGAGGTTTGCTTTTAATTTTTATCACCACGGCGGTAGACCGCGTTTCGCGTCGTTATCGTGTAATTGATATCGTTAACAGATATCCTTTGATTAACCGTTTACGGCCCGTTGGTCGGCGCCCGGCGCTTGGCGATGGTAAAACTTTTCTGTGCGACGCGCCGTTTGGGCGCTTTTGGTTGGCCACCCGAATGCTGGCCAAAGTTGATTGGTGTACAATCGGGCCCAGCGATTCGCAAGATCGATAGCCTGAGGCATAAAAGCGCTAACGAGGGAGCAAGCAACCAATAGCATGTTACGTGTCACTGGTCAAGAATAATAAGCAGCACCAGTTGGAAGACCCCGAGCGAAAAACGGTGTCATAGTTTTCGCGTAGCGCAGAACAAGTTAGTTTCAACAAGCTTTAGTCGTAACTTCGACAGAAAGCCACTTCAGTTGTGTTCAATTGAACAACCTTCTAACTAGGTTTGCTCTTCAGCTCAGTGAGCGCCCGAACCGTGGGTTTCCGGAACCGTTTCTAACCCGCTTGACACCGGCTTCCGCGGCAAAAGCTTACCGAAGCCGTGTCACCGGTGTGTCTCAAAAGTATCGGTAAAATCAGTGCCTTACCTAGTGTGTGTTTGGTTACTCGGGGTGCCACTGGAAATCACAAAGACAACGCCTCGCATCAAATAAGGGTTACACATTTTAAGACATTCGGAAGGCTCTACAGAGAGTCAGAGAAAGAAACGCTGATCGTAAAACGTAATATACGCACAGAGAGGAAAAACAGAAAAACACGGGCCGATGCCGAAACACAAAACAGATTACAGCGGAACGGCATCACGCTAACGACACAATTTCCCGCTTGCCCCAAAAACGATGCTGTGTTTGAATAGAGAAGCTCGTTTGCACTCGAAAGCCGTGGCAACCCACGGCACCGGGTTGTCACGTGGGCGGCCCAATACGGTCGCTGCGACTTTATCAAATCTTAGCAAACAAGCGACGCACCGACCGACGCGACGATGGCGAAGCTTTCTTCGCGATTTCATATCAATTTTTTCCACTTTCTTTGCTCAGCCTGGGTTGACGGGGAAGAAGGGGCGTTAACGATGTTCCGCGGGGGACGATGAGTAATTTTTTTTTTGCCGCTCCTGTTTGCCTGGCTCACGATCATAACAATAATTTACTTAACCCCCTCTCGATAGCTACTAATCTTGGGGCAACTTTTCGAGCACCGCGCAGGACGCAGGACGTCGGCAAGAAAAAACCTCGAAACCCGGAACGGCTTGGAAAACTGCGCTTCGCTTCGGAAAGGCCGGAACGAAGTTAACGGGGCAATCGGCGGCGGCAAAATGGCTTCCTCCGGGGGCCGTCATCGGAGCGGCCCCCAATATTCCATCATTAGAATGAATATGTCTTCCTTTCAAGTGGAAAATGTTTCCCCGTGGCTCGGCAATGAAGATTGCCACCCCGAGCACCACCCCGGGTGGTGGTACACGGCGGGGTCATGAAGGAAAATCGGGCCGCCTCGAACGACGGGCGGACGGATCAAAACAAAAGTATAAATTAAGCATTATGTGTTTTTCATTTTGATCCTTAATTTATCGCCCTACTAGAGTTTTATGGAGCACCAACAGCCCGCCCGGTCCGAGTGCATCGGCGACATTCGTTTTCGTCGGGCCGACGACGACCACGACGAGAAGGCCCTCGAAAGAAAGGCGGCCGAAAATGATGTGCTTGTTGATGGTTCGTTCCTGTCGCCATTTGTCTTTCGGTTTTTTTTTCGGGAAAAGGACGATAAAGATGAAAGTTGTTCAACTTCGAAGGTTGGGTAGACGCGAAACTAATCAACACCCAAAAGCTGAAACAACGGCTCGAATCCATCGGCGGATCTGGAACCCATAGCGAAATAGCCGTCTGCCGGCCAGGAGCATGGATGAAGACGCCCGCGTTGGACACAACGCACCATTATTGTTCCTATGCTACATTTTAAGCTCCTTTTTATGTATTTTTTTCTTTCAATACAACCTCAGACCCAATACGGCCACTGACGGAAGACAATCTCTTCTATCGAAACAACAACATGGCTCCATCTGTTTCCCTGTCGTTAGGACGCTTTAATGCGAAACGACAGCAAACATATAGATTGGTCAGTATTTTTAATGATTCTGACGCTCCTTCACTGAATGGCTCCTAAAACACCACCGAAATTGTACAATATCAAACGGAACCCCTAGATTGGTATGGTCACCTGTTACGGTTGTGAAAAGTTTTGGCGGGAAAATTCAACGAGACACACTTGCTGCTGCCGGAGGAACGAAAACCTTGCAATGGAAATGGTCGCCCGCCTGCGTCCAGCAAGAAACCATTAGATGGGACCAGCTTGTCCAAACCACCATTCATTGGTGGGTCACAATGAGATTACTCTGGGGACTTGTCAGCTGATTTGATTCTCCTGGTTCAAAAGAAACACGCACTTTAGATATCACAGCCTAGCCGTTTCCCTTAATTACATTTATCGTCTTTATTTTCCCGTCTATCTCGCTCACCGCTAATCAGTATACACAGACGGCTACGGCTACGAACGCAAACGATCGCTGGACTGCGCGCTGGTTGTAGCTCCCAGAGCGAACCACACCCGGAGGGTTGAAGAAATAAGAAGAAAAGCGAAAACAAACACACGGTTGTCCAACGTGCTGCTTTAAAGCTTGAATCGTGCGTTCAAGAAACTCAGGAAAAGGCCAAACTTGGTCAACCCATTCCGAAAGTAACCATTCACCACCGTGTGCAGTTCGCTCTATCTCGCGCCCTCCATTGCGAGGCTACAGCGCCTAAAGGTATGCTGCCAACTTCGCTTTGCAGCGATGGTCACCTTATCGGCGGGAGAGCGGCGTGGCGCTAGGCGAAAGATAAGCAAATCACCCGAAACAAATTAAAATATTTCACAGACTTTTTGCCGTAGATTCTCCCACACACACTCGCAATCGGTTTCGTGGAACCACTGGAGATAGCGAAATGCTCAGGGGCTTTAACGGGGTTCCTGCCGCATGCCCCATGCTGTTGTTCTAAAGTCTAATGCCTCAAGAGTCACCAAACCTCAGCGCGGCGCGAGGGGAAAAGTTCATGCCGAAGAAGCAACCGAAGGGACCCGATTTTACTCAAGATGCCAGAGTTGCCGACCGCACCCCGCACGCAGCCATACATATACATAGGTGTCAACTGGCAGCGATGCCAGGTGCAGACCTTCATTTAGGGCAGGCTTTCTTACATGTTCTGCCACGCCTCACCTTGGCTCGAATCTCTGCTCTGCCCTGCCCCAACTTAACCCCCCTATCGGGGTTTTATTTCTTTCTTGCTTTTTCATTGTCGGTTAGAATATTATCGAGAGGAAACATATTTGGGTAACCTTTTGGGCCACCACACCAGCGACCCCTTTCACTTATTTCGTTCTCCAACAGTTCCTCCTCCGTATAGCTTTCGGTTAATCCGGTTCCGTACAGACCGTGTGCAAAGGGCACAGATGTTCTGCGACGGGAAGTAAACCGCGTAGCTCAAACAATAGCGCCTCGGACGAACCGGACAGAAAAGTACATTGAGGTAGTAGAGCTTCGCATTTGGGGTTTGGCTCATGCACAACAAAGTGGATACGACTGAAAGAAAAAATAAGTTTTAAATAAGAATTATGAACTAAAACGTAAAGATTTGATAAGTCAGCTTAAAGTTATGCAATCATTAGTTTCAAAAATATTTCTCGTTTCTTGGCTGGCGCACAGTGAAGTGTAAGCAGAACTACAAACGAAAGCAGCATGCAATTTTGAATTGTCTTCCTTACTCTGTCGTTTTACCAGAGTACTTCTGAATAATCCATCAAAAGTTTCTTTTTGGCTATGTTCTCCTATGACTTTTTACTTCAGCACAGATAAGATCACCTCGATCAAACCCGACTGGCTAACTAGCAGTTCTTGTAATACCATCTGAAATTAGGCAATAATCTTCCCCAACTACTAGGTGTGTGCGTTGAGAAGTGAAATATTTTAACACACAAAAAATGTTTCTAAAATTTTTATGCAAATTTCTTTTTTATTCGAAGTATGTGCCATCGTTAGCTATACATTTCTCCTATCTCTCTGCTTAATCATGGATTCCCAGACGAAAGAATGCTTCGACTTTTTAAGTAAACTAATTAGTCATCCAATTTCGACTTCCTCGTGGAAAAACGAAGGGCTGCTCAGCCAATACGTGTCCCATCGATGAAAATGAATGATATTCGGAAAGAACCAAGTCTAGTGAATAACGCGGGGAGGGATAGCAGCTCCATCCAAGTGATTTGATAGTTTCCTGAAACAGTTTTGTTTTTTTGGGCTCCTGGTGCTTGATTCCACGGGCCACCAGGCGCCCCCATTGAAGCCCCATTGAATTGCATTTTGGTCGTTTTTCGATCAATGCATGGTTCAAATTGACCATTTGTTGTCAGTATCGATCGGAATTAACGTTTCCATCAGGTTTTAGGAGCTTGTGAAACACCACACCTTTGTGTCTCATCAGAAAGTCCGTTTTTTGGAGTCCTTCGACGCTTTTTTTTGTTAAGTCAAAATCGCCATTTTGAAGTTTTTTAAACCACTCAAAGCACAGCGATCTTCCAAAACCAAGTCCCGACAAGCATTTGGTGCGATTCCGAAGCAGTTTTCTTCAACAGGGGCAGAAAAATAATAATCCCCGCAAAACGTCATTTTCAGGCACAATAGTTGGCATGGTCTAACCCTTTCAACGGTCGTTTGATAACTGATTAATTTTTTTTGCGACCTGGACTGATTTACCTGATGTCAAAATGAGGTAATGATGAATGAACCGCAAAACTGGGAAGTCCCAATCGGCAGGTACAGCCATCATTCTAAAATTTCACTTCTCAACGCACACACCTAGTATGTTGCACTGATTATGTTCTTCGTTTTCCTTCGATGAGTTGGAAACTTATCAATACGAAATCGTTACCAAGCCCAAGATCAAAGGTCCTCGACGAAAGCGAAACACAAATTTCAAACATCCACCACCATGTGTCCCGAGGAGCCCCGTTGGGCGGCCCTTATGTTGGAGGACGACCGTTGCGCCCCCGGGCAACAAGCAGCTACGCAAATAATTAGTTCCCGGGGATTACTTTATTATGCGATTATGACAAAAAAGGTGAAAATCCAGCGCGGCTGGTCCGCCTCTGGGAAAGAGGGCCCGTGTCATGCCGACAACGGCATCTTTAAGCTTCGACCCCACACCAGCGGGTGCCGCGCTTAAGGTGGCGAAAGTGAAATCCCGCGTCGACCTCGACGCGAGCCCACAGGCAGAATTCACTAAATAACTGCACACCTGGGAGCGAGCAATGAGAGACGTCAGGATCGCGACGTAATATTTTTCATCCTGGCCTCTCCATGCTCCGGGGCTCGAGGTCGGCGCTTGGCCGGGGCTGGTAGGTTGGGAAAACCATTGGCATAATTGATTCTTGGTGCCGGATGCTGCCGATAGCTTTACGGCGAAAGTGCAGGTGCAAGAACGGGAGTTCCGTGCTGGTTCCGCCATCCTGCAGAGAGAGCGAGAGAGCAGGGCTTATGGGCTGGCACTCGGCTCTCCTATCACAACAGAAGCGGGCGCCACCAGACGAAGAACACTGGGCCCAAGATGGTACTCAAGGTGAAGAATGGTGGCACTTAAAGAAACGTTTAAATTCCCCTGCGCGTGAAGTTGGAGAAGCGGAGTTTGTTTCCATTCCGGTGAATACATTGCCCGCAGGCTGCACGGCCATTGCGAAAGCGCGAAGTGCTTTAAACGGTCGTGTGCAGTCGTCAGTGGCGAAAGACGTGATTTAATATTTGCAAATGATACTAACGGTGGTAATGTTGGGTTTACCCGAAACTGCGGTCGTTTTTCTTTTCATATGGATAACTTTTTTGACCATTTAACAGTTCACTGTCTCGTAACTAAGAATAAAAAATACAATTAAACAGCTGAACAACACTATTATTTGCAACACTAAAAATGTAAAACTAATTTAAATCTTTTATGAGATAGAACTAATGGTTGTGCGTGAGCCGGGGGACCTATTGTGAATAAGACTTAGAAAATAAAGTTAGAGAAGAGCTCTTCGTCAAGCGCACAAAGGTACGTTGAGGTCTTCCAAGAAGGTAGCTGAATGACATGAAGAAAGAAAGACCATTGACTATTTTGATCGAAAGTTACGTAGCAAATTTTGTGTTTACCGTTAACTCATAGCTTATTAACTGCCGACATTGCTGATAACTTTTTGTAAGCCAAACACAACAGCATAAAGAATTAGGAAAGTGTAAGAATGAGAAGGAGAGCTTAATTATAATGGTGTCGATAATGAAGGTGCGGATTGCATAATTGATAACAGATTAATAAATGAAAACAACGATGCCTACGAATTCCCCTCTCGAGGCGCGACAATTCGTGCAAGATTAACCACCGATGATGGGCTGTTGTGTCTTTCGTCCAAAAAATCAAAGCTAATGGACCGGTGTGAAGATATTCGGAAGACGATCAGACGATTCAACTAACAGATTTATTCTCAGCCACTTGGTGGCCACTTTGCGTTGCCTTTGATGTGACAGCAATAGCGCCGCGCTCGTTTTCTACGAAGGCGCTGACTTTGGAAGTGAAACATTTTCCTAGAACTCGACACCGGTTACGCTCCATTACAATCCCAAGCCCTAGTTCAAGGGCCCAGCTTGCGACGCTATTTTTAATGGCCGAATTCCGGAAAGCCGTTGCCATTACGCTAATCGAAATATCATTGATAAAAGGAAATTAAGCGAAGTGACTTCGGCCGTTTGAATGCTCGAAGCGAATACCTTAATATTAAGAAGAGTAAAAGTTGAAACAGATTTAATTTTAAAAATAGCTCAAATAAAGCCTAATGATTTCTATTTATTTTTGCTTTCTGTAGCCCGCATCCTTAGAAAAGTGCTGTAAAAGCGGTAAAACGTGTCAACTGCCCAATTTAAATCCTGAGATAACAACGGTGAAACAACGATTTCTAGACTTTCGATCGTATCGTTTCCAATGCTCCAGGCACTGCGAACACGAATCCGGCCACTTGCAAACACGTTAATTCGAAATCAAGTTAATCTGCAATTTAAAACGCTTCGGGCCCATTTTCACACGCACTCAGGCCATCTTTTGCCTGGAATCTCCCGGTCTCATAGAGTGCCCCGGTTTTTTTTTTTTCATCAGCGCAAATACCCATCTCATCATTGTCTGCCCGGCCATTCCGGGTGATTTGATTACAAAAACCGTGCTAATGTAAGCATGAAATTGTGTGTCGCACATAACGGCCACACATCCACAGGTCCATCCAGAGAGCCATGTTCGTCATAGGCCCTACGGCATAATGATCCTGTCTGTCCTTTTCTGTCCCTCCCTCTCTCTCTCTGCCCGATGGGCAGTACAAACAGCTTGACGTGGCCCCGATGCGATCATTTGCGGAGAAAGCTCGCCCGACGGATGAAGCCAAAGAGCCGAGTGTAGAATTTCGTATTCCAAAAGCAGTGCCTATCCATTTCCAGCTGAAATCTTGCAAACAGGGAGCATGCAGCCCCATTGCCTGTGAAGCGATCCCGGTCGCTGGTGCTGGCCGACGGGCCGACGAACATTGTTCAATATTTGAATAATCAATTCTCAGGCTTGCCTTTATCGTCCGCACTGTGGTGATGGTGATTCCTGTTCCCGTTCACGACGGCCATCACTCGTCCCGTCGATTCCTGCAGCGTCCTCGTTCGCCCGAATAGTCCTTGAGCACCAAGTTGGCTCTAGTATTTTTATTGTTGGTTGCTTCAATGTACACACCCACTTCCAGTCCCACAGCGAAAGGAAGTGTCACAGTGACACACCCATTCCGAACGACCTTGTGCGAGTATTTCGGGAATGTGAAATTTTCGGTCACTGTCTTTGGAATCAGCAGTTGAAACGCGCCGCGAAAGAAAGCTCAATGAGCTGAATTAAGCATACGAATATATTTTACAGTAAAAACTACATAATAAAATTAAAAAAAAACAGCCAAACAGTCAATTTAAAGATGGTAAAAATTTAAAGTATTTAGCGATACCACTCTAAGCGTTTTATTACGTTCTCCGTTAGAAGATAAAAAAGGATACACAACAAAACAAAAATAATGGCTCAGAAGCAGTCAAGTTATCAGTTAACTGCATTAGCTGCCGACACACGCAATTGGGTAACAGGTTGAACGCCATCTCTAGTAACAATTGAAGAATAAAGTAAAAACATCCAAATTATACTGCATTCTGGTATCGTGCCAATTTCCAAACAAACACCCACCCAAACAATTGCGTTATCTAAAGTAACGCGACAGATTGGCCAACAGATAACGGCATGAATCGCTTCTGTTACCAAAAGCCATCTGATCGAAGCGCACGGAAAGCGAATCCGGATCCGCTCACCAGAAAACTCGGGCGACATAATCCATGAGCCACCGATTCAAATTGCCATCATTGCATCGAAGCATTAATGAACTCAACCCGCTGCATGACAAGTGAACGATTTGCGGAAGTCGTGCGAACGTGGCCGGCGAACCGACGTACGTTCCGCGAAAAGAAAAAACGGTTCCGCAGAGAGAAAAAACCCAAAAATAAACAGAACCAGTCTGCACCAGTGCGAATCACGCCGCGCAGGACACTATGCGACGGTCTCGGTGGAAGTGTTCGCAAACGACGCCAACGACCACGGTTTGGCCATTTCCATCTTCTATCTTTGGCCACGCCGTACGATCGAACTCCGCGCGGCCACGGCCAGTTCGCTAGGATGTAGGTCACGTCCAGGATCGGGGCTCCGGCTTACAGCGACGGCTCTATCGTTTCGCTCTAGCTCTAGCCGTCCGCAAATATACAGAGACATCTACCGGGTTTGGGGCCGTTCGGAGGAGATCCCGCCCCAAACGGTTTGCCGTCGTGGACCAAACCAGACCCCTGCTCTGATTGAGATGCTGGCCAAGCGTGCAAGAAACCCGTGGAATATCGGCCTCAGTCCCGCGCAGGCCTACAGGCCCGCGATGGGGCCCAAGGACCCGATGCTCGTCAGCATAAACTCCTCATTATCCGGGAATCGCGGGTATCGTCGGTTTTACGACTTGGCCACCGACTTGGCATCGGGGCCAGAGCCACTGGCATGCAAATGACGCGAGCAACCGAGACCCGGGGCGAGATTTCGGGTCGGCCAGTACGGATGGCACGGGCAGCAGCATAACGTCACGCCTTGGTTCCGCACCTTGGTACCGATTTGCAATTCCATTTCGCCCATAAAGGATTTCTGCATCCATTCGCCGTGCACCACAGAGAGGACGCCAAGCCCCGGCAGAGCGATTCCGCCAGCGGGCCGGCGGAGATTGAATATCTGTTTATTATAGTTTACGGCCAGTGTTTGGGCAAAGGATACAACCGCCGGGCTTGGGCGGCTCGTATCTCGTATTACTGGGACCGTTGCTGAGAGTACGTAATCGAAGCCGATGTTTGGTTGGCCGAATCGAAAATAAATCCATCTCCGGGGGGCGCATAAGGAAGTCTAGGATGGGTTTTTTAATGTAATTTACGAAATAAGGTTTAAGAACACAGAAGTTCATCAAAGCATTGAATCACTGAGTGAGGCAACAGTAAGCGTGGCACGGTGAGCGCTTCTACCATTCGTCCGTCGTCGTTTGAAATCTCATTTTAATTCAAAAGTTGAGCAGTTCAAGCCAAGGAGGTTTAAATAATTTCTAATTATTGTTTATAATTAAAAAAAAAACCAAAAGACCATAATCATAAAATACCCCCAAATTAATTCTTGTTTTGTGCATTGATGCACCAAATCCGTCATGCCGAGGCCAAAACTGACAATCAATAACATTAGTATACCATTATCCTATCCAATAGTTTTCGTATTTTAATATATCGTATTTCGTTTGAAATCATTATCAATACACACTTAATGCCTAGTTGGACTGTCTCAAAAAAGTTTAATTTAAATTCTTACTACGAACCTATATGATGCACTTTTTTCGCGATATTCATCCTTATCGTGGCTACTGTTAAAGCAGCAGCAGCACAACATAGGCCACCGATTCGAGCTGGCAACCATTCCATTTGTTTCCATTCCATTGAATGCTCGTTCCGCCGAGATTTTAGTTAACGGGCCAGCGGCGCTAGATTTTCTTAGCTTTCGCGAATGCCGATCCGGCTCAAGACGTGCAGTTCCTTCCTTCTACATAAGACGAAGACGATGAAAGGCAGCGTCGTATCACGGTGATTTATTGGAATGCCATGCATGCCAGCAGCAGGAGGCCTCTCGACGCTCTGCATTACTGGCTGCAGGCGGTGCAGTTGATGAAATCAGCGGAAGTCCCGTCACGGGTTCGTGATTGGAGATGGCGACGATATATTTGCAACTGCATAATGCCCACCACCACAACATCCTCCGGCGACCTCCGCCCACGGAAGCCCACGGAGCCTGGCTGGCAGATGGCTGATGTGAATTCGATTCGACCGTTGAAACACTTCGACACACACCGACGACGTTCCGGGCGAGTTCGATGTTGATGTACCGTTTCAATCTCGATGAAACTTCCGGAGCAGTCAAACATTTTCCCCGACACCCGCGTCCGGAGAGAAAATGGACGACGAAACCGTAAAATATTCACTTTCGGCGCGGCGAACCGGCGAAAAACCGAGGAGCGGAAAACTAAACACCCAACCCGTCGGAAAAGTGCACAAACAAGCGGCTCGGTGAAGAGAGTGAGCGAGAAAAAAAGGAAAACTCGCTTCAAAAAACAAATCCCCCGGGCAACTGCGATTGCGATTCGATGAAAATATTTATCTTATCGCCAGCCAATCAAGCCCAACCCCTCGGTTTGGTACTCTACGCCGTGGGCCTCTGATTTGCATCGCGCTGCAGCTTGGTACGGCGACAGCGGAAAAGATGTTTCTTTTCATTTATTATGCTTCGAATGGTGCAATTTTATGGTACGTTTAAGCCTAGCTGTGTATCGATGGCCGTTGATGAAGAAGGTTGACTTACGCAATTCGATGAACACATTAGACAAAGTAGGGTGCAAACTACGGTACATTTCCATGGTGAGTTTATTCAACTTGTAGAAAAATGGAGAATACCAATATTACTTTTGATTCGCCAACAATATTTTATATATTTTCAATTAAGTGGTTGACAGAATGGTACCACCAAAACACATTTTTTCCAACAATGAACTAACTGAATCCCTGTATTGGTAAATTAGTTGAGCGAATTTCCGACCAGAATACCGAACTGGAGGAGTTGCAATTCACAGCAGATGTTGAAATAGTAAAATATTTACAAACAAAAATAAAATAGTAAACATAACAAAACAGCTACATAATGCAGTTTGTTTAATTAATATTGGAAATGGTTTTGCACTTAGGTTAAATCAAACAACTTTATCTGCTTGACCAACCAATTGTTAACAGGGTCCGTTATACTAAAAATCAGATCTTTAAGCCACGATTTTCCAAGTATTAATCGTATTCGAAAAGTGAGGGTTGAACCACAACCAAATCCAATTGCTTTGCTCCAATTCGCGTTTCCGCTTTCACTAGGCTCGATTATTTGTTAGAAATGTTAGGTTTATTTGTTGGCCATATAAAGATAATAGAAAGACCATCAGACCAAGATGCAAAATAGATTATGACCCCGAGCAATAGAACCATCTATCTAGGCAAGTAAATAAAATAACGAAACTACCGCATTCCATCATCGTTTCAAAATGCAGTACCCGATACAGTAAAAACCGTAATCACCGGCGAGCGGACCACTCTGCTTGTCATCGCTCCGATACTGCCCGCAGCGAAACGGAACACAAAACCCAATCCCATTTCCGAACGGTAGGAACGCGGATGTTTATGTAACGAAAGTAGACCACACGGACACGGACCGTGACCGGGGGCAGCAAATTCGATCGGGCGGAAAAAATAACCCTTCCGGAGGTTGAACCGGTACACCGGCGTGTCTCGCCGAAACGTATAAAATGTATGAAAATGTAAGCAATGTTCAAACAGATTTGCTCAAAACCCTCATCTCGGGGCGGAAGGAAGCTACGATTATGCTCCGAAGGCAACGGAACGGGCTGCGGGTGCGGCGGGGTTTCAGACGGTAGAAAGAAACGGATTCGGAACATTGCAACCAAAAACGCTGAACCGCAGATGCTCGATCAACGCTGGGCTTTCGGCATATGCGGTCGTAACAGGCATTAGGTAAGACAAAATGTGAGGAGCATCATTTTCAGTGATTGAATATTTTCTTATTTACAAACCAAATTCCTCACACACGTGCAACGTTTTGAACGCCATAGACCGAAATGCTTGCCAACTTTGTATAGAAACACGTCAAAGGAGTTTGTTTGGGAACAAAATGCCTCAATAAAGACAATACGGTAATATGCATATCCCAATTGAGCTTTTCTTGACGATTTTGCTTCACAGTTTTTTCTTATACCGTTGTCAATTTTATACAAAGTAACGCTCTTGGTATATTTATGTTATTCACTTGATATTGTGTTATTTTACTACTATTATTTTTCACTATTCCAGTTTGATCATGAACTTTGGGTTGGCCCTAACGTCTACAACATATGATACAGCTGATTGAAGAAACGTTCTTTTTCTCGTACGTTTTCTCGAAAACTTGACGCTCCGTTCCCACAACCACACGCGCGGTTGACGAGATCATCGAACCTTTTCGGTCCTTCATCCCTTTAATCATAACAAATAGAATAACAAAAGCCCTTTCCTACATGTTTTACGGTAACTCCTGCGACGGCCCCGAATGTAGGCAATGGTATGCAGGAAATGAGTATTTCAGAACCATCAAGCCGGTTTCGGAGGCTCGTTCGACTTTCGACATTTTTCTCATACAAAAAACCGAAGACCCCTTTTTGCAACAGCGAGACCACAAACGCAAAGCAACTAAGGTTTCATGGCCATTTTTGCGCAATGAACCGTCGGCTTACATTTGTGCTACTTCTTGGAAATATCAGACCGGGTCTGGACTTACTGTCATCATTCTATAATTAATTAGAAAACCTAGCCAAGAAGGCTGCCAGAGGTCCATACCATAAGTGTCGCTTTTGGTCGCTTGGCTCTCAGCACCAGCTCTCGAGTGTTTGCCATGCACGGACATGACAGCACCCAAACAGTGTAATTTTAATGCAAATTAATTTGGGGTTATCCTAATATGACCCTTTCCATAAAAAGCTTTCCATCATGCTTGAAAACCGAGGCGGAATGTGTGTTCGTCTTAAATTTACTCAATCAAGGGTTTGGTTAAAAACTGAAGAGTTTACCGCCTATCGGCGTAGAGGCAGAGCCACCCGAGCGTGTCTCGTTAAAAGGGCCAGCAAACATTCTATTCTAAAATAGGCCACAAACAACGTCCACCGGAGCGTGCGATGACACGTGCGATGACGTAGTCAGGAAGAAGCTAAAGGTCCATTGCGTGCCCGATATGCGTTTGATTATCGAGCGGTTATGCGTTCGATTATGTAAATCGCATTCCAACCGTAGCGGTCTAGTCACACACTCCAATGCAAAACGTTGCTACGTCCTGCATCCTTAACAAAAAGTACTGGCTAAGAAAGGGAACAAGCAAACTACGCAGAAATACGTTGAAGTCCGGTGAAATGTTATGCGACGCTTCCTTAACTTTAAGATGATTATGAAATTAAAAAACAGATTGTGGCAAATTTTCTCTTTTTCTTTCCATAAAATTCTTCCTGTAAAATAATAGAGTATTCCAACAAAATTTCCAGCCATATCGAACCACTGTTGGTGCATACTTTTATTTCCCGAAAACGAGAAAAAAAAGAACGATACAAAAAAAACTGTAACTGTGACAAAACCAGTTCAGAGTTTACACGGAAAAAGATATTTTAACACTTTTTAGTGCTAACAAAACGCTTCTAGGTATTTATCTTCCGCGCAAATGAAACATTTTCGATAGTGAGTAGACTAATTTACGGTAAGCCCCGTACACATTGGCAACCGCAAGGACAACATCGCAAAACCGTCGACCAAAATTTGTTACGGCCGCTTTAGTCGTTTAATTGAAACGAAACGTACAAAAACACAACCTTGAAAAGGTCTTCTGCGCACTTGTTTTGACGTCATTCACGCGCTGTGGTGTAATTCTGTTGACCGCCAAAAATATCACCACAAATTTCCACGGAAAACTTTCACCGTCCAGAATCAAGAATTGCGTAGAGGGTCGCAAATTAGTGAAACAAACCGCACTGATTGCACTACCTGACACAGCCGTATTAATTATCTCCATCGAAGTTAATGGAAGGAAATTTAAAGGAAGACCCTTTCCGGAAACATTTCCACCGACTGGTGCTTGTTTACGGTTCCTTCGCCCAATCGAGTAGAAGAAGTCCGTCGTAGAGCCCGAAACGAACGAAAGAAACGTGCCCCTTTGCATGATACCTGGGCGGAAGAACGTTTGATGTAAATACGCCCACTGACTGTGCCAAGTAACTTGTACGGTTTTGTGCTCTGAAACGCAAAAGAGTGTCGAGATTGCGAGCGCATTCGCCAATTCCATTGGTTAAGTTTTGAAGTCTCTTTATTTTCTTCTCAAAGAACATCCGATCATCCGATTCGCAAACATATTTTTAAAGCCTAAAATTGTATCCTTCCAGATGAAATTGAAGACATTTTTGTAATGTTTCCAGATTATGGTATAGGTATTTCGAGGTAAAGATAACTGAAGAATAGGAAATATTATCGTTAGTACACCACTCAGTAGTCGTTAGCGCAAGTCCATAACAAATACAACTAACGCAACTAATTCGAAATTCTATTCACAGTGAAGTAATGAAAATAACAGTAGAATATAATGGTTTATGCAGCTTGACTGTGAACATTCATTGAGAACATTGAGTTCTGTTAAAGCACCTACCTTCTTAGTTTGCTTTCGGAATATTAAACTATATTTGACATGGACCAACTTTCGCAACCAAGAAATAGATTCTACTAAACTATGGAATCAGCAGATTTATTCCACGTTCTTTAACTATGACAATGGCTTTAAAAATCTGACGCAGTTCCAGAATGTCGTCAATCGGTTCAATTTAACTTAAAATAAATTCTATTTGATGGGAAAAATTAATGCTGCTAATGTTGTGAAACCTAAGAAGATCAACAACACCGATTTTTGAAGCATATGGCAAACAGTCTACCATTCGTTAGCAAAAACAAGGAGTCGCTCACCACCTCCATCCACATCCCGTTCAGAACCCACATGTTAAAGCTCGTATTGAAACTCACTATTCATAAATTTCGATCCGTGCCATGCTCCGATGATCCGCCCGCCGATGGTCGGTGTTCCGTGTCATCATTTGTCGGCTTTGCGCCTGCTGCAAATCAAAACACGGGCTCACGTTTCGTTCTGTTTCTCTCTCTTTCACCTTTTTGTCACGCTCGCGGCCGAGGAGGTCGCTTGGGCATTTAAATTGATATTTTGGGTGATGTGCCTTCCGCCGCTATCGAGACCATCCAGGAGACCTTGCACTTGTCACGATCGGGATCCAGTGGTTCAATTTGGTTTAATAAACATAAACTGTTCGTCAAACCGCCCGCCGGGGGGAGCGGACGATGTTTCAAACGTTTTAAACTGTCACCTATCCGGATGCTGCCGTGGCTCTCAGTCAGCCCCGGAAGCGGAGAATCGCCAACATCGGCAAACGCCTGGCGGGCGGCAAGATCCTTAAACGAACGAGCAGCCCCAACACGTTCCCGGCGGTGAAAGCGACGAAAATGTCCCGCGAGGATTAGGCAACAATGCTGCTGCGTAACAGTGCGGAATAACAAACAGAAACCCACACATAAACGCACGCAGCGAGTGCGCGAGACAGTTCACAGCCGCGGCCGAGGTGAGCGAATCCAAGAGATGGAACATGGAAATCGAAAGACAAGTATTAGTTATCTGATACTTTCATTTTTATTTATCAAGAAACCCTATTATCGAATTTGAGAACCTATTGTCCAATTTGTCAAATTTTTCAGCACGGATCGCTTAGTACTGTGACCTTAAGCATATGCCTACGACAGATAATTTCGTTGAGCAAAGAACTTACCTTTTATTTATTTGATTTATGATTACTATTTACCTTTAATTTCATGATTTCAATTAACTAAATGGTATCAAATGTGAGTTGAGATTGCTTGAATGATGCTTTGATTAACTGTGTTAGTTCCTTACCACACAGAAACACTTTCATAACGACCGGAATCGAGGAAATCGTTGCCTTAAATCGAAACAATTTGGACTTGGAAATCCATAATTTGGCTTGGAAGATCTAGCGCAAGAGTTAAACATTTTCGGATACTTTTGACCGAAATTTTGGCCAAGAATTTAGTTACCAAAAGTTCAGCAGGCACAGATATGGTTTCATGTAGCTTTTTCCTTATTCCTTTAACTAAAGATGCTATTGCAAAAAGCTCTGTAACGGTGATTTAACTATTATATTTAACTTTTCATTTGAACATTTTTAAAGAACTGTTGACAAAATCTAATTTTAAGTGAGGTTTAAATTTATAAATCATTTTTTCCATCACTCTAATAATAATTGTCGATGCATGAAAATAAATGACAATGCTTACATTTCTTGTGATATTGGGATCTGAAAAATTGTGAAAATCCTGCCACTATTCTGCCACAATCGCACTCGCGGCTGTATGGTGGCCCCAACGTGTGGTGGTAATGTCAAGGCAAAGAATAAGCTAAAGTGTGCGCGTCGCCCTTCCGGTGGGATTCGTCGCTTTGGCCCAAAATAAACCGCCGCATAAAACATGGCCCCTGCATAACGAGGGCCTGTCGGGTGCAAGGCACGTTCTTAGCTTCGAAGAGTCGCGTCGCTCCGTCGTGAGGCTTCCACTTACACCCCTCGGCCCCAGTCAGCGAAAGGATTGCAATTTTGACGCCAACTTGAATCCACTCCACTTCGCGAGGGGGCCCATGACCGTTCGATCGTTTGTTCCCCATCCCGGGTGTCGGTGAAACATTCATGAACATGAACCGACGGGCATAGTTTGGCGAGCGATAGCCTTTAATGCACACACGCAAGAAACGGCACAGTCAGTCAAACGCAGGATCTCGAAACTCAATAACGTCGATAGGGAAACACGGTTATTGGAACGGGGTCCTAGCCTTCTCGCTAAGCCTACGCGCGTGGCGTCACTAGGTGGCCGCTAGGGCGGCTTGTTGAGCGGTGCCTCGTTATGGCTGTCACGAGTATACTTGGAAGCCGATTCCGCTACTCACGTGGCACACATTTGGCACAAATCCGAATGCTCGGTTGCTTGGCCTGACAGCGCGCTAGCCGCTACGCAGCGTTTTGGAGGACAACGCCGATCCAGCGCTGCACAAGACAGTGCTTGCCAAACAACGAATGTCCCCAATATTCGAAATGAATAAATTGGGAAACCGTTTTTCGTTAAGCCAGGCGCTGTGGCCAAATTTAAGACGGAAATTTAACATACAATTTTGAAGCTTCAAAACCACTACGGCCAGTTTTGCTTTTTTACTTAGACGAACCCTGCTTTACTACTATGGGCACAAAATACCGGGAAATGTTTAAATTTTAATTGCGGTAATGCTCAATGGTGGCGGAAGCATAATTTTTTTTTTTTGCAGCACTGTCTCCAGAATCAAGCTTGAAAATCATGACAATATAGAAACCTCTTTAAAACTTATGAAAATATTATTCCATTTCGATAAGGATAAAAACTATTGCAGAATGCCCCCAGTGAAAAAGTTCTATCGAAAACACGATTATATGAAACGATATGAGCAGTCTTAGGTTCAAGAAATGGTCGAAGACAGGAAGCAATCCGGACGAGCAATTACTTCAAGTGATGACCGAGACGTCAAAAATATCACTAATCGGTGCTCACCCATGGCCAACAGATAATAAAATAACTCACCTGTTTTATTGGTGTAACGGGTTCCCATTTTGGAAGACCTTTTGTGTCTGAGAAAAATGAGGTCCTATTTGGTTAAAAAAATGCCTGATATGACCTCTAGAGGTTCGTTAAGCACAAGATAGCGCTCGAATCGAAGTTTGTATCGAAAGACATCACGGAGAAAAGCTTGTTTAGAGAGTCTAAAGAAACGACCATGATTTGTTGTCCACAGTAGTAAGAGACAATTCCGCCACGAAACGTGAAAGTATAATGTCGCGAAGGTTGCTAAACATTAACTTTGCCATACGAAATTGACCTCTCTTGCAGGGGGAAAACGAAAAATCGCTTACATAACGAAAGTAGAAAAGTACTCATACTTATTTAATGCAAGAAAGCAAGAGACTCAAGAGAGCAAGGCCATATTCAAATATTTTTTTTCATTTTCACTGTCATTGCAATCATTGTTCATCGGCCAGAGACGAACAAAACTGGAACAAGATAAAGGGGTCTACACTACCGGAAGTCGTTGTGCTCCGCATATAATAAAACTCCCACCGGCAGAACCACCCCCAAACAGATTGGCCACTCTGCCTAGTACGCGAAACAGATTTTTGGGCTTTTTTTGGAATCGGAGGACTAAACTCTTTCGCCTATGCTGCAGAGCCCGTTTGCATAAAATCGTTTCCGTGTATGTGGCGCATGTGAGCCAACAAAAAGGGGGAGAACTGTGAAGCACTTCTGCGGGCGTTCTGTCGTCAATATTTTGGCCATCAAATGGGGATGCCGGCGCACTTCACAGAGTTGATCACGGTTTTTGGTCGCCGTCTGTGTATCACGTCACGCCTCAGGAGGGCGCACTGATTGGAGGTGATTGACTTGGCGCGTGTCTGCATTTTACTAACGTCGACGATCGGTTTGCGCTGGAATCGATTTCTTCCGTTGACGTCCCACTGCGGCCCGCTTTAAAAGCCATTGGAGGGCGGCTTTTCAGACGAATCCACGAACACTCCACCGTCACGAAAAAGAGTAAACGGGTAAACGTTGGCCCAGTTTCTCATTCTTGCCGCGGAGGCCAAACGTTCCGATGGTTGGCAATTGAATTTCGAATCGACGCGGCCTGCGGCAAATTGTATTACTTTGGCCGACTACTGTGTCGAGATACTGCTGAGATGTGATCTTGAATGGGATGCTTTTTGTAGTAATTAGATGATTTTCAGTTCGAAAAGGTTGCTCGTGCAGAAAATGAATCCCTCTTTTTACACTAAATTTAATTAGTTTCTAGTCAATTAATTATCAATGGATTTTTACGGAATGTTACGAGCATTGTTTTCATACCACTGCCCCAATAATCAATAAAAATCCTCTTCTTCAATATGACAATTTTTTAAGTATAACATAACTTTCTTAAAGATTAAAGCTATTATCAGCACACTTAAAACCATTACTTTGTGTAGAAGAGTAGATTTCGTTACGTGTTTGTTGCCCATTTTTGCCGCTGAACCATAGAGTAAAAGTTAAGAATCTGGAGAATTTTGTGCGAAAAAAGAAAAAACGTCATATTGCCATAGCATAACTGAGGAGTTTGTAGCCCCCGGCCTAGCCTAGTGCCTATCTAATAAAATGATGATGATGATGAAATATTTTTAATTAATTTAATGATACCACGAGTATGATGATACCGCAACTTTCGGGGACGATATAAAAAGATCCTATTTCAGGACGTTCTTTTGCGGTGCATCAATGAACGGTAGACATTTTACGCCATTCACGGCTTGCAATATAACGACGTCAACCAATGTCAATCAACCAGGACGCGCCATTTGAGCGGTAGCTTCCATCAGAAGGCGATCAGGCGATTGCATGCTAAACAAACACCAAAAATGGATGTCAGTGGCTTACCGTATGCCACTTTCGAGCCATTCTCAGATCCGTTCGAAGCACATAATGATTTTTCAGCAGTGGATTGAAAAGGTCAATTATGTTCGATATGAAACGTTGATTCCGAGGAGATTTATCATCTTGCAAAACAAAACAGCTTAATCTCATCACGTATTCCCAATCGTGTCCGTGCAGATTCGTTTGAGACAATCCTCGAGGAACATCAACGGACAACGGGACCAGCATAATTATGATAAGGAACACGGCGACCGAGCACCGCACCGCAAGGAGCTCGTTTTCGAAATAACCCAACATGGTTACTCTTTTATGCCGTTTATCTACCCGAGCAAAAGCCGAGGGTTGATTTATGAACACGTGCCCGACAGACGGCACCGGGCGGAATAAAAAATGAATTCCAAGACTGTGGCGGACAGGATGGACTGTCTGGCGTAGTGCACAGGTAGCAGAGCAGAGGATAAGAACTCTGTAAGCAGCGCTCGTCACATGCATGAGCTTCGTTCGATTCACGCCCGGTCAGCAGCCCGACCGCAGATGTTTTGACTTTTGGGACACGATAATTTATGACACTCCATCATCTAGCCCGTGGAAGCTAATTAATTTTCTATTTTCAATTTCATGCACTCCCGGCGCTACCGTAGAGAAGGTTAGAGGCAATCGGAAGTCCCTCTTTCTCAGGCCACCAAACCAGCGAGCATAAATTTTAAAACCAACCACAAGAGAACCTCCGGGTCCGATCAGCACGCCAGATGATAAATAACCGAACATGCTGTGGAACCACAGTGCACACCTTGTACACGAGGCCTCTCGAGGGAGCGCCGCCAGTGGGCAAACATCTGACATTCTGCACAGGATTGCGCTACACACTCATATGTCTCCATCAAGCATGGCTGGCCTGCTGGCCACTGCTGAGGCAAGTCTTCAGACACAAAGACAAAGTTTCCGGCAACCTCTTGTGCGGTGTGAAGAAGTATGCCAAGAGATGGCTACGGTGCCGAGACAAACGACGGCAAGTTGTAAAGTGGCCATCGGACAGGCTAAGGTAATTTTGCCAGACGGTAACCATAAGGAGCCGTGAATTATAATGCCATGAATCACAGGTGCTGCCTATGGTGACGAAACAAAAACTGCTTGGCCGTACCGTAGGGCTCAGTCTCCCGGGGGGACACTAAATAAACCTCAAGGAATTCACTTCGACTGTATTCTTTGGTAATTAGGAAGTGGGTTCCTGGCTGCAGGTTTCTCGGTTCATCCAACCGTTTATGTTGATGCTGTCCAGTAACCTATCTGAAGGCATGGACCTATCATGGGAAATATTTTTATTAATTATGATTCGGTATCGTAAGTAAGCAAACAGTAAGTAAAGTAGTAAATAGAGTAACAACACAACTATATTTTTCGACGATTAAATGATTTTCCCCCTTAAATGATTGTGGTGAAATGTAACATGCAAAAGGTTCGTAGTTCACATACAAAAAGAGCAGTGAGCATTTCCTACGTTATCAACTTATCATAATGTTCAATTAAGCATAAAGTATGATGATGATAACAGTTCATAACTCACTACAACTAGCAGTAGTACTAGTCGTGGTTTATTTATTCGTTACATAATTTAAATGTACACATATTATACAACGTTCAACAGTTGTTTCATTAATGATAGAGATTAGTTTCTTTTATTGAAAATTCGAAAATTTAAGGTGAGTGCAGTGCGGTTATAGGCATTAAAACAGAAACAGCTTTTTACGCAAACCTGCGGTCTCATTTTTTACAAATATCCTACTAAATTTATTTCTAAACCTAAAGCTTATTATAACCCTAACTTTAAGTTTAAAGTTTCTTTTAATATGGTGTGGTACATTTTTCCCTAATTGATGAGGTGTTTTATTAAAGGTTTTAAATGTTATTTAGGTCGAACCCACACTTCTGCCAATGAAAGGGTATATTGTGCTACATATTTTTTAAACATTCTATTATTAGTTCAGTCATTCTACCCCCTTTCACTCTCATATCGCTAACAATTAAAGTGAATTTTAAGCTGAAAATTAGCATAAAAAATATTAAAATGAAAGCATACTAACGTTGTGTAATACCCGCTTCGGGCAGGTTTAGAAAACACCTGGCCGTGTCCTGTGGGAAAGGAGCTAGGTCCCGCAAAAAAGAAAGTCATCCACCAACCAATTTATGTTTCATCGTTCAAATCTCTCCCCGACCAGGGCACGGAAAAGTTGAAAAGTGTCGCGAATAAAGGCCTGTCCTGCGCCTTAGTGGTTTTGGAACAAGATTCCGTCGCAGTCTCCGGGGCCCAGTCGAAAAAAAACAAACCTCCAGAAGTGGTATAAATTTTCCGGATGAAAATCCTACCAGCACGGATCGCGGCGGTGCCGGGTGATGACAAACTTCAGAAACTAACCTAATTTAAATATGTTCTTCACCGACTGTAGGAAACTCTAAAACTAAAAAAACACAAAACAAAAAACTTTCGCACCCGGAAGCACCGAAAACGAGCCCCACGGCAGCGTTGCCGCGGTCGGAGTGGTGGTGATGGAATCGAAGCTAACAAAAACTATCCGATGGCCGTGAGATCATCCGAAACGAAGCGACAGCAGGTCAGATAGTACACTAAAATCTGAGGAAACACAATCTAAACGCCTGTTTTGTCCACAGGCAGAAAATAAAACAAGCACTTCACCTCAGGTTGTAGTGGGGCCCAGAAGTTGCTCAAATCTCGAGTTGCCCATGAGACCTCGAGCCGGGCAGAAAATAAAAGTGGTTCCACAAACGAGTTTGTCCAAGGATCCCGCACCGTCGCCGAACTCGCCGCCGATGAACGTGATTATGCTCCAAACAATTTATTTCTTTCGCGACCTGTGCCACGGATGACGGGCGAACTAATCTAACGAATCAGGATGTGCCTCCCGTAGTAACACGTAACTTGAACGCCTCCCCAGCATAGAACTCGCTGAAGACAAACGTACACTTTATTCGAAACGGCGCTACCACGTGGATCTGTGGGAAAAGATGTTCGGGTGATCTTGCCAGAAAGTTGTAAGATAACGTAATTTTTGGGGAACTCAAAAGCCGGCTGAAACCGGAATACAATTCTTCAATACTTTAAGCGAGACCGTTCTGCGGTCTACAGGCCCTAACTAAAGCGCATAAAAAGTAGTACACTTTGTTAAAGTAATTGATATCAAATTTTAACATAAATTATGTCCACCAAATTTTGGCCCAAATTAAGGTCCATCGCATGGCCACCGCAAGTCACTACTAGGTCGGATGCAGCAGAGTATGTCCCCCCCTTGAATGCACCATCATACGGCCAGCGGACGATATCTAGGACGAGCTAGGTAGTGCACTCGTAAGGGCATGCATTGCATCAACGTCAGCACCACTACGGTTCCGGTAAATTATTACAACCCACATATATATTGGGTACCACCCGTTGGCACCTAGAATCCTGCGCCCACCAGTGTCCGGGAGTAAGTGAAGTGCGCCATTTCGTCGACCCCACAAACACGAAACTAACCCAAAACACTGCCATTTGCGTTGGCGGTGGTCAGTAGTTTACACATTACGCTGCCACGTGGCAAAGTTCTAACCCAATAAAGTGCAAACCGAGTGGTGCGCGCGTAACGGTGCTCTTTTTTCGCTTCAGGTTAGTTTAACTCGCAGCACGACACACAGCAGCAACAGCAGCGAAAGGGTACATCGATTACGGGTTCGCCGGGCAAAAGCGGGTGTAGAACCACGGGCTTTGGCCGAAGAGTTTTATGATTCTCATCAAACTCGGCCGGCAAGCGGGCAACCGCAGTAATAGTCGCACGAACAGGAAGCACGATTTATAGACCAAACACGCCATCATGTAACACGCTTTTGGTGGCCGGGGGCTACGCCCGCTCTGGGCCGAATATTCGGAAACCCCGGTAAATGCAACGCAGATGCACTTTCTGTCCCATCCAGGGGGTCAATAATGTGTTTCAGGTTACCGAAGTGTGAAATTCGGGAAAACGACTGCCACATACAAAAAGTTCCCTTCCTAAACACTTTTACATTATTATTTTAAATGCACTTCTGGGAGGTTTAGCGATGCTGTCAGTCTCGATTCAAACTACCTGCCGGACCCTGTAGTATGGAAATGTAGGATTGCTGATTGCTGTGCAGCAGATGTTCCTGATCGTACGAACATTTCAGAAACGATCGTACCCCGGTTTTCAAACATTGCTTAATGTTGGAGCAAAATGCAGAGTCGTGCCAAAACAACTCAAATCGAATTTTTAAAATATATAAAACATATGAGCTAACATGGAAATTTGTTACTCGTTTATTAAAAAACAATACATTAGTTTCAATAAAACATCAATCGGTTAAACGTGCATTATAAAGTCCACTGTCCATAGAATGATGCCATAGAATGAGGTCGCTCCGTCGCGTGCCTCCGACATGCAGGATACCTCAGTACACGTCCACTAAACTGTGTACATGCACCGAAGTCTGCAGTATGTATTTTGAAATCTGATAGGTACTGCCAGGCACGGTAGCAACGCAGTGCAAAGATCGGACTCGGACATTGTCTATGATCAGGTGACCAGGAACCGCAAAGCCGCAAACAACACCATTCTTAACATCAGCTCAACCATTAAGGTAAATATCATTTCGGTAAATATCAATTAGCAACCCGGTCAATGAGTCATCGACTCAGCACGTGCTTAAGTAGGAAACCGGAAGTCACGCTACACGCTGCGGTATTGTTTCAGGCGACCGCGGCACTATCGTTCACCAGCATCGATGCCCAATCCTGAACATTGGATGTACATTGATGTACTACCCACCACACGTTGCTGTGATGGCCTCGTTCTGTGATATTGCGTGCCAAGCGACATATGAAAAATACTTAATTGCGTTAGTTGTGACCTATTTTTTAATACCTGTAAATGACATTCAAAACTTCTATAATCAAACAAATTCGGAAAGCATGTAAAGAATTTTGTATTGGATCGTTTCAAGCATAACAATTATTATTACATACTACCAATTATATTAACTTACGTTCTAAGTAACTGGCTTCGTTTTTTAGCTTAGTCAGCACTGCACCTAATCAATGCCCAAAAACCGGACCATACCTGCTAAATAAATAACATAACGCACATTCTTTGACTTCAGCCTATACTCGATTCTGATTTGGTTCGCTACTTATTCCGGTATATGTTTGATAAAACGATATTATAGCTCAATAACAACCCGTTGTAAACACTGAAAAATACATGGCTATGGACTAAAGTAAAAGACCCCATAGGTTACCGAAACATTTGAATCATTACCTTGCGTTCGAGGAGCAACACAGGACATTAACAAATATGCAAAACGGTTGATTGTAACTACAGGGTGGTCAAAAACGCGTGCACATTTTGATTTGGTTATAAAACAAAAACGGCTGAATATTTTTCGATGCTTAAACATTTATTTCAAAGGTTGATCATCAAATTTATGTGTGAAAAACAATTTCGCTCAAATGTCCACCACGACTGGCTTCGCAGTACCCTATTCGGTCGACCCAAGTTTTGAGCACTTTTTCGACTGTCGTTGGTCCTATCGCGGCAATGGCAATTTCAATTTCGCTCTTAAGGTCGTCAATAGTTGTTGGTTTGTTTGCATAACATTTATCTTTCACCGCTTCCCAAAGATAATAATCCAAAGGCGTCAAATCGCAGCTTCTTGAAGGCCAATTCACATCACCATTTCTGCTGATTATTCGCTGTCCGAAGATGCGGCGCAAACAATCGATCGTGGCTGTCTTTGTAGGGCACGTAGCGCCATCTTGTTGAAACCAAATGTTGTCTAAGTTCTCAGCTTCAATTTCACCAAAGAACCAATTAGCTAACATTGCTCTGTAGAGTTCGCCGTTGACGGTTACGGCGGCTCCTTCTTCATTCATTGATACGGCGGCCGATGATGCCACTATCCCCAAATCTGCACCGAACAATCACTCGTTTTGGGTGCATTGGCTTCTCTTGCACGACGTGGGGGTTTTCCGAACCTCAAAAACGACAATTCTGCTTATTACCATAGCCACCGAGGTGGAAATGAGCTTCAACGAAATGAGCTTTTCAAATATCCTACCGTTTGATTTAAGACCTATCACTTTGGAAGTAAGTTTTTAATATATTCCAGCATTCTTCAAGCGGAAAGCGACCCATTTCGTAAATTTGGAAGTGTCTACTAAATGTTTACATTTTCCAGAATCAAGTTTGACGTTTTAAACGTCAAATAATGAGTAGTTCAAAATGTGCACGCGTTTTTGACCACCCTGTACTTAGGCCTGTGCCGTTTAAAATCGAGATTTTACTACTGCATTCTCCGTGCAGAGTGCGGTATAAAGCCACTCAAACACCTGCAACGGATAAACCAGAAGAGGAAAGGTGTGCAATCACATTGGTGCACACGTCACCAAGATCGAGCTGTCACTTGTTCTCTTGTCCACCAAAAACTCCAAACCAAGAATAGACCATATTACGAACAAACTCCTATGAAACTAACCGAACCTGGCGAGGATACGATTGTTATGCCTACTGAACACTCTGTTGAGTCTCAACATTATGCCACCAAAGTGGAAACCCTGAAATGGATCGCTATCTTAAGATCCGGAAAGTCACCTTCCAACACGATTAGCACACATGCGCAAAATACTCGAAAAGAAGGTGCTCTGTCGATTAGATAGATTACTCCAGTAAAACGGAAATCTTTCCGATACCCAGTACAGGTTTCGTAAAGGGAAGAAAACCAATAACTTGGTGGCTCATGCACTCCATGAATAGTTCAGTTGGTCGCCCAACTTAATTGAGCCCTCCAACGTGCAGTGTGTACATCAAGGACATAGACTCCAGCAAACTGCAAAATGAAACGATCCCGTCGCCATTTAACTCGTTTCGAGAGACAATGACCATGTAGCGTGTTTGTGACAATTTTTTCCAGCCTAAGGATATTTTTTTACCTGCACATCACATCGCACTTTGAAAAGATTTTGGAAGTGGTGCAAGAAACTTCATCCGACAATTGGTTCGACAGCACACTGACCTAGTGAAGAGGCCAAGGCCAGCGCAAGCCACGAATTCTATCCAGCAACGCAAAGGGGCTCCGCTATCAGCATGCGACCCAATCCAGATTCGAAACCTTAGAGTCAAGTCATACATCGGGTTACATTGAAAACCTTATGGCCAGCGCGAAGTACCGCCTAAAATGATAATGAAGCTGCCTAAACCCGTCCAACATCCCAAAAGAAGCCGAGAGAACGTCTTGCCTCCAGAACACGTTATCGGCTAGCGAGATTGCCTCAACGCGTGTAGAACCAAAATGGTATTGGCGATAAAATGCAACGCACCCAACCAATGCAGCGGGTTGCAATCTCAATTGAATGGCAAAGAGACCGAAAAGGACAGAATATTCAAATCGGCATGTTCTTGAAGGGATTGCCTAACAATCGCCCAACGCTAAAGCAAAATACATGATTGACATGACGCCCGGCCATACGATAAGAAAACTCAAGATGCAAACGCAACAGCCCAACAAAGACGAGTAACGGCCAAAAGAGTTGGTTGGGGTTGATAAGGACGAGGTTTCTCAAATTTCGAACCAAATAAGGGCAATAAAACTAGAAGGTTACATCATCGCTGGGATGGAGTTTCGTTGGTATGTGGGAGCCGCGGAATCAGCATCCAACTATAAATAAGAGAGAAGAAATAAAATCAGTGCGCAGTTGAGAAAACGAGATCACAGTGTGCCAACGTGTTTTATTAACTGATTAACGCCTGAAAACCCAAGAACTTCACTAGAACCATGAAAGGTCCAGGCAAAGGAGGATCGTAATTAGCGTTTGTTCAGAGTGGTGGATTTATTTTTTGTACCTCGAACTCGCATGCATTGGGAATACCAAGTGAGCGAAAAACGCACTACCTGTGAGGTGTCCGTTGGTTAAGGGTTCTATTGTTGTACCTGTGTAACGCCGTACCCTTAACGAAAAGGATTATAAATAAGGTTGTAAAAACGAAATCAAGGCTCATTCATCCAACGAACTTCTACGAGTGTGCCGGTTTTGTTCGATTCGTTCCACGAGTTTTTACTGTCGTTCGCCAAGCCTCACTTCTAGACGACCACCGACGATTGCGATGGCAGCGCATCGAAGAGTTCAAACTGTAGTTATGTGGCTGTTATTCGGCTTCCTGATCCACAGATCGTCGTTACCGGCCAGCGCAATGTCTTTCGGGCCATTGATACGCCCTCGAGCACCGAAAACGTCCCAGGAGGCGCCCCGTGAGCCATCGCCTCTCAACGAACGGGACACGTGGCTACTGATGCCGGACAAATTGTTAACGCGCGGGAGTGCTTCGCGAATTCGGACCCAACAACCAGCCGGCAGCAGGGACGTATCAGCCGATAGCAACATCCTGTTTGTGATTCGGGATCAGAACGGTTCGTTGATGCCGATGTTCTGGAGCACCACGCCAGTTCCATCCGTTGCCCGCAGTCCCAGTGTGGCAGAGCACCAACATTTCGCAGCACCGCCTATCCAGGTGCTGCCAGTGTCCCCCGGTGCTAACTCAACCACTTCCGACGATGTGACCTTCGACAAGCAGTCCTACCCCGACGGCTACCCGTTCGAGCGGATCCAGGCCATCTTGAAGAAGAAGCGTGGTATCTACCGCGACGTGTTCGAGGAGCACCTGGTTGCAAATGTGCTCCCGCGCCTGGACAGCCCGACTGATGAGTATCTATGCAGTTCCAGTCGCACCAACGAGTACCCGACGCTCCACCACAAGACTGGTCAATACATAGTCAACGTACCTGGCTTCTATCAAAGCGTCACCTTCGAACACTGCGACAAAATCGGCATGGCCTGCAGCAATGCGATCACCGACGGCAAAAGCACGCTAGAGTGCGAGCAGGTCTACAGCTACTACGACGTCTACGTCGTTCCAAGCAACGGCAGAAGGGACAGATTCGAGCGACTGGCTCTGGAATTTCCGTCCTGCTGCAAGTGCAAACACGTTTCCAAGTAAATGGAAACCCGGCGGTATTACTGTTATTTAGTAGTTATTTAGTCCTAAGCCTTATTTTTATCAAATAAAACGGAGCCGAAGATAAAATAAAACTTAACACTGTGCTTACTTTTGTGTACTTTTTCGTGTTAAAATTAATTTTAGATTAAAAAGGACGAACGAAAAAAAATTATTCGTCAGTTTATAGATAAGCGAGTAACAGACATACAAATAGGCATAAGATGTAGGACCTTCTTTGCATGGATTCTTAAGAAAACAGGAAACTTTTGGGAGTTTCTATCTAGCCCATGTCCATGAAAAATCCGGTTTCGACACTCATTCAACAGCGTATCGTTTATATCAGCTTAACGTCTAAATCCTACCTTTAGCTTTTACGACACGTGTGTCTTAGCAACATGGAAAAAGGCAGCAGAAAATTGTCCCTTTCGGTTGAACATATCGATGGCACGCACTTTGTAATATCCTGCGAAGTGAAGAGCCAAGAAAAAGAGCTAAATTTTCTTGACACAATGACACACAACACGAAAATTACGCGTTATGTTACGAAAAGTGGTGTAGGATTAAAGTAAATGGCATAGACAGGTTGATACGTACCTCCGGAAGAGTGTTGAGCACGGTGCTGGAGGAAAGCGAACGGCGTATGTTGATCCGCATTTATAGGTTTCCAACCGTAACTGGTTGTTTTCGACCTTTTTCGCCGTGCGTGTCGGACTGCCGGTTTGTACCACACTTCGTATGTCACGATGCACCTGAATTGGAGGTAAATTATAATTACAGGTACAAGCAACTTAACGAACGGGGCAGTGGAATAAAACAAAAACCGTACCAACCTTGAGTCACCCATTTTAGGCGGTTTCCAAAATATGATCACTTCTTTCTTGAATACCTGTTGCACTCGTACATGGCGTACCATTCCGGGCGGGGGACGCATATCGCTACAAATACGCACTGCCAAGATCCACGGAGCGCGAAGGAACAGTGACAGCCGCACCTCGGTAACGTTTTGCGCCACAACTTGCGGGCCACCGTTTAACACCGCCGGCAGCTGAACCGAGCGCAAAGCAACAAGCTGATCGGCCGATGGATAAGGTGGTCTGCCCTGCGCGCTCCAAAGCTTGAACGGATCCGTCCGCCCATCCTGCAAACCTTCGACTAGGTAGCTTTTGCGGCTTGCGCTGTTCTTCAGCATGGTCAACGGAATAACCACAGTTAACCGAGAATGTCTTCTCCACGTTATGGGCGAACTATCGTTTGAGCGGGATGCCAAAACGGAAAGATAACTTTTGTCCTTTTCGAACGAAACAATGTAGGACACGTTGGCCTTGCCAAAGTGCGTACGGGTCGCGTACGATCCTAGCTGGGCCAGCATACCAAGAGCCGAAAATACTGGTTTGACGATAAACTGGACGTGCGGTGGAGCCGTTTCATTCATTTGAAACCGCGCCAACAAGGTTCGCTGCTCAAACTCGTACGGGTGGTAGCTGAGGAAAGCGTTATCGTGCGATAAGAAGCGGAAATTCCCAAACGTAGTTGTATTACGGGCCATAGCCGACCAGTGCTGGAGTACGATGGAGAACAACATTGCCGCGTAGCGTACGTCCGCTTGGAAGGATCGTGGGGTTGACCAACTTGCTACGGGATCCGCTTCACTGCGATACACAGAAAAAGTGCCACCAACATTATTTTAATCGACTGAAACAAAACCGATGCAAGAATAGAAACGTGGACATGTGCCTCTTGAAACTTACTCGTTTGCGAAAGCCATTCCGCGAACGGTTGGATAGCGAGCAAATAAGTCATCCAGCAGTTGTCGCGATGAGGACAGCACCTCCGATGCCCATCGACCACTGCCCTTCCGGTGGAAGGTAATCGTGTCGAAAGGGCATTTACGTACAGCGCATAGCTCAAGCGCGGCCCAACATAACAAATGATGCTTCTGTTCCTTGAACAATCCGGCTGGGCCGTTCAGTGAAAAGGGTGTGGATGTTCCTAGCACCAGGCGAGCCTCGTCCAATCCAGTGCGAATCGATTGAATGTACATTAAATAATCTACAAGAGCATAGAACAAGATCTCATTGGTCCCAAAACGCCAAATACTGGTAATTTTTAATGTGATGCAGACTTACCGGAGACGGTGAAATTAAGCAAATTGTAACCTCGCAAATCCGGCTCGTTCCACGATTCGAATCTCCAGCGAATAACGTACTGCAGGCCATAACGAGCTTAAAAATAGATGTAATTCTTAGTACAGCATCTCATCGAATTGGAAAATCGCACGAACTTGTGTATCTCAAAACCAACTGTTGCACTAGATCCGACCAGAATTGGGAACTGTACGGTTGCAATCCTAGGTCACCCTGCGGAACACCCATCAGCTCGAAACCAGGATAGAGGCCAACACCGTAGAGATGATCCAAAAGTTTATCCAGCGCCATAAAATCATACGTAAAAGGCCAGTTTGTCCCTTGTCCTGACCTGTAACACAGCCCATTGAATAAGAGCTTATTACTCATTTTTATTTTCACGATGTTATAGGACATATTGTTGCTGAATTGCTTGAATTTATTACACAATCCTGTCAACATATTTTGCCATAACTGCATAATTTCTCAATATTAAATTCCCCTGTGTTTCGCTTTCTTTCAAGTGAGGATTAACGTTTCAATCTTGTTTCGATAATTTATTCTGTACAATAAAAACGTATCTTATGTCAAGCATCATTTGTCACAATTGTTTAATAATTTCGTAAACGGAGGCATTCCATACAAAGTAATAAATCAACCGTAAAAACAATGAACAAACCAATCAACAATGTTTTATACTTACACCCGTATTAGCTCCAACAACCAATGGATTCGCACGTGGCTGATGGCACGATCCGTCAATGATCCAATCAGTTGCAGGTTCAGTAGTGAATCCCGCGACAGCAGAAATGTTGCAGTGTTATTGCGGGGCTCCGGTGGACACAAACCGGTACTTGCCCAAAACGGCTCCATCCGCTGGACGTGGAGTGGATCGCCGTTTGGTGAGTGACGAAGGCTAATCGTTAATGGTAATACAGGCGCGACCTGGACGGCGGCTCCTCCACGAACCGAGGCAAGTGTAGCAACAAGCAGCCAGGCGAATGGCGCAAGTTCCAACAGAGTCATGGTTTTGAGGCGTTCGATGTTTCTTATCTTAATAGCCATCCAGAAAATCGCTTCTCCAGGAAATAATCCCGAGCAACTAATTATCACTGCAATCAAGTCGTCTTGCCGATTCGTTCGCACTCACTTCACAGAAATAGTTTGCCTCGTTGTGGTAAAATATCACTCATTATCGCAAATTGGTGTTAATAACGTATTCGCCCAGAAGTGGACGAAACCGATGGTGGTAATGTGAGTTTGATGTTTCCCCCGGAAATCGCACTGTTGTTACCACTGCAGCCACGGTGGTTGATTTATCTCGTGTGGCTGCACAAACGTCAGGTTTACCGGGATGTTCACAACGGCGTACGGTTGTTTCAGCTTGTTCAGTGTCTTCCGTATGATGAGTCCATTTTTTCCGAGCAAAAATGCAGCCGGAATATCGGTGTCCCGGTCCGTGTTGTCGTGCACCATCTCAATGTAGTAGTCATAGTCGTCGGAATCGGTATCAAGTTCAGTAATGATTACGGCCGCACCGCCTGCCGCCTCAACGTTGACGGCCTTTGTCAAAAACGAGCATTCGCTGTGAAATTAAACCAAGTGTGTAACAGGTGATATGTTCGTGCTTTTGCGAATTACATACCCCCGCTCAACCAGCGCTATGTTACCGGCAAGTTCCTCGCCGTTCACGAATTTTGGACTGCAAGCGTCCGCCGGTACGGCGGGAACCAGCTTTCCTCGCGACGCCTTGTACGATGTACCGAAGCTACCGCCGAAATCTTTCGCTGGCCTCAGCCGGTACGTGTACTCGAGCTCGGGCGGATCGAGGATTTCGAAAAACACGTCGCCCGCTATGATGTGGTGTGTACTTATGGCATCGTACGTATGCAGATTGTTCGCTAGAATAAGTGGAGGAAACACGAAACGATGCAAAACCCGGTCCATTCGCTTCAGCAAGCGCCACGCCACTTACCACTGCTCCAAGTAGGCGGAACCAGTAAGCATAGCCAGCAGCAAATCGTATAAATGTTCAACTTTAATATTGCACTAGGCACCAATTTTCTAAGCCGTAGCATACTAGGTTGCATCAATGAAAACGGTTTACCATGAACTTGCAATGGGTAGCGACGAACTGAACGAAAAGATTGACTGCTTACTTGAACTAGAAGTGGCCACTTCCACAGGCTTCGTTTGCAAAAATGGCAGCAGCTAAGAACCGCTCAACGCAAGCACCGAATAATCGTACGCACACGTACTATCAAGTTTTTTTATCTTGAAAAGCGTATTATCTGCCGACGACACATCACACATCACCTTGGAGTAGCTGGAAACATCGTCCTGCAGGTTTACTTATCAGCTATGATGTTGTTGTCGTAAACAACGTGCCAAACGTTCACTTACACATCGAGTCTAACGCACGCATTTTACGTCGTGTGGTTTCGAAAAAAGCAGCCACCGGCATTTCATCTTGACTAAGGATGGTTCAGGCCGTGGAGTGCAGGACAATACTCCCAACAATTAGCCAGCATCCAAAAAACTTGCAGCCACAATCAACAATCAAATCGCCAACCGCGCGCTGTCACTTTGCAATTTATGCAGGGTTGCGTCAAAAATAGTCAAAAACAACTGTTTCATCTAACACAACCCTTCCAAATGCATCATGCATATCTTTTCTTTAAATTGTACTTGTTTCCACATGTCCTAATCGTGCTGCGGTCATGCTTTAAAAATTGTTCCGGACAATGAAAAACGTCCTGGGGGACAGCTGCATCAAAACCATGAAGCGATTAAAACATCATGAAGTTACCTCCCAACCATTTCATTGCCCAAAAACCTGTTCTGTTCTTCGTACCACAGACCAGATTCGGATGAGTTCGAGTACCGAATGTACGTAGCAAAGATAGAGAGCAATTAAGGAAGTAAGCAACTGCCTCCGCCATCCTGGGCACAACTGCATGGCGCTGGCTGCCAACCATACACACAGAAAATAAAATTCAAATGAATGCTATTTATCAAGCAAAACGAAACAAACGTTGCGTAAAAATAAGATTTTTTATTATATTTCTTCAACATTATCTACGCGCTACGTTACAGCTTTTACTCTTCGTTCCTTGGAATACTCTTCCACGTCGATTCCATCCTTTACAACTTGCTGCTCACTCGATCGAACGAACGACGCAGGACCATTTATTTCTTGAATTACTTAAACCTTAAACTATCTAATAAATTTCTCTCGTCTAACCTCCCATTCTCACATTTGCGGTAATACAATCACAAATACCATCTATCTGTTTCTAAACTGCACCGATCCGTCGCCCGGAATTCCACCCGTATGCCCAAGTGCATGCGGATGGGTAGGTTTGATGCGCGGTCTCGGATGATTGTTGCATTTTTAAGCTGCCGTTTTCAAAATGCGAACGATTCGACGGTTTTGCTATGATGGCGGCGCTCTTTTCCATCAAGCACCAAAACTAATCGATTAAGAGGCAAAGGAAGCTCAAGTACGAAACATTTGGCCACGCGCGCGTCATCGATCGGTCGTATAGGTTTAGCTTGCACATTCGCTGGAAACACAGCAAGCACGGACTGAAACCAAAGAACCAAGTGATGAAAACGGTATCCTTCGTCTGGTGGTGTCCTAGGCCTAGGAAAGGTGATCAGGAACGTGGTAAACTGTAAAACCAAACAAGAACAAACCGACCTGGAGCTAAGATTACACGATTAAATACCTCTCCTACTATTTACGTATTCGCTTCTTACACGTACAGAGCGCGTCTTACAGCCTAGTAAACAACCTAAAGTGATTGGCATTTTGTTTCTTCATTCACCTAAATACTTGATAAAACCATACGCTTTGTGTGTAACGATTCTTTACAATAAATGTTCAGCTTCTTGTTCAGCGTTCCTCCGCGAGGAAACAAGGGAGTGCCCGATTTTCGGTTATCATACACTTTCGCCGGATCGGACGCGGCCACCCACACGCTCTTAATACGTACTGGAAGAAATCGATAGTCTAAGCGTCGGAGTAACGACTGCGTTGACGAATAGATAAAGACAAAAGAACACCACTGAAGCATTTTGGCAAACGGCCCGACAGTCTACGACACGCCGTCGATAACGACGAAACAGTTAGTGTGACAATGGGACTGTTCTAACAGGTGGCCACCTACTGGTCACATACTGGAGTCGACTGATTTGTTTATGGTGTTATTTGGGTCTTAGCAATACGTATCCGTGTCCTTTCGTACACTCCAGCCGAAAACAATAGCAGCACCAAGAGCGCCGGATTAACGAAAAAAGAAATAATTGTAATATTCAATTTAAAATGGTTACCAACTGCCTCACACTGCAGAGGATGAACAGGAGGATTAAATTAGTCTACCCAATCGAATCGAAATCAACCGATATGGTTCGGTGCTGGTCATCGACACGGGCACAACAATATTTTAATATACAATTTCACTGCTGTACATTTTAAAGGTAAACGCTTTAAACGTCCAACAGATCGCAATGACCCTTGGGTTGAAGCGTTCCTTCCCCGTGCGAGTGCATCGATTAGTGGCGCGCGCGCGCAGGTTTATTTTTGCCACGCATGCATGTCCGAACAGCTCTCTCTCCTTCGCTCTCTACACGTCCTGCTTACCTACGGCGCTGCTAACTGATTAACTTATAGCATCTAGTGTCCCTATTCAGTTGTCTATACAATTTACTTAAGGTGCTAGCCCCCTAAAAGAAACAGAAATGACAGTCTCAACAAAATCCTCGATCGCTCGGCTGCTGATGCTGATTTCGGCGGACTTCCGGGGAAGGGTAATGGGTGTTCTTCGGCAGACTCTGCCAGGGCTGCTCTTGGAGGGCGGGCTGCGCTCTGCGTGGCTACTCAGCACAGATGCAAAAGGCAGTCGCCCTCCTCGATCGACCACACTACTAGCCGCTGCTGTTCCGGTTCGTGCTCCCACTGCTGCTGGTGCCACCACCAGCACCGGTACCGCTGCCGCTGATACTGTTGTACCGAGCCCTGAAGCCCGCCGGCCTGTGTCAGGCGCCCAATCCATCGGAATACGAAGAAATGCTGCTCCGGGTCGAGCCCACCGGGTGCAGATGCAGGTGGTCGTGCGCCTGCGGGGACTGCGGCGGCATCGGTACCAGACTGTTGCCGTACAGTTGTTCCATCTCTTCCAGCTGCTGGGCGAACGCTTCTTCCAGGCGCTGCGTATCGATTGGAAAAAGAACAGAACAATCATCCATTATCGTCTTGGCCTCGGTGTGGTTTCGGGTTTCACTGCGGTGGAAAAGAAAAAACATGAAGAACGATCCACCACCGACTCACCCTCGAACTGATTAAAACAGATGAAAAGACAAATGTAACGAAAGAGAATTGCACACCGAACCGAAAACACACTACGTGGCAAAAAAACTAAATAAATAGCAAAATAACGGAACTAAAACAAATCACTACTATAAACCGTAACGGAGTGATAAACCACCACCAGGAAGTAAGTCACAGAAAAGCTTTACTCAAACTTTTAACTCAATAAGTTCAGACCCCTGTATCGTGGACCCAACGATGTGGCCAAGACTTCCTACCGAGAACATCTAGGCGATGTGTCACCTAAAAAAAATAAATCACGCGCGACCGATCGCCAACACGTTCCAGTAGCGCCGCGGCAGGTTCGGTGCGTCAGAAAGATGAATGATAATTGTATGCAGCGGCGGGGTGTTGCGCATGCATAAATTAAAACTGCAAGCGCATCAATCATCAGGCCGAACGCACCGCACCAACAAGTGCATTTAACGCCCGTTGCGAGGAGACGAAAAATGTCCTTGCCCGCTCAGTTCTCGCTTTCGATGGCCGGCGCAACCGACAGAGATTGCTTGGAGTCTCTCTCACGTGTCCATCATTAGTGGCGGCGCGCGAATGTTCTTGAATGCTAAGTGTGGCCCATTCTGTTGGCCACCCAGCTCGCCATCCAATCAGCTATCCAACCAGCGATCGATCGAACAAACTATCCTTCAAAGGCACGAGTCGTGAGGAGGACACACGCCGTGAGATCGCGTCACCCACCGGATATCGGTGCTATCTACAGCCACTAATCAATCCGCGCGCCCGCGCTTCGAGGCCTTCACGCCTTCAGCGCACTAAGGTTGAGTGGTCTCCTGAACGTGCTCTGAGTATGTCGGACAGCTGAATGGGACGGAATGTCAGCGCGCACAATAACGGATCAGCGCAGCGTCTCGAGCAGCACTGTGGCGTCTGTTTGTCTCAGTATAGAACCGTTCTCCGGCGAGTTCGGGCGATGTTTCGGGAAGTCTAGAGAGCACAGAGCAGGAACCAGTCAGAAACATGTTCAGGGTTTACAGCCGATGGAGCCGTTTCCTGGTGTGGTTTGCCATCGTTAACCACCACCACCACCTGTGGACGGTTGGTGCGGCGTTCGATTATTGTGCCGCCTCGAAGGACCTCTGTCAGGTGGACGGGGCGCGCCATGTTGTCTGCAATGGGCGCAATTTTTCTACCGTGTGTCACCAGCCGAAGCTGATCAAGATGACCGAGCGCTACCGGGAGCAGGTACTGGAGTTTCACAACCGACTGCGGAACAATGTGGCGTGCGGTTACTTCCGACGCTACGCCGAAGCTAGCTCGATGGAGCAGTTGGTAAGTTGCAGCCGGACGCCTAATCCGAAGGGGAACTCTGAACCGCCGTTCTACGATCGCCGTTAGGAATGGAGCCCCAAGTTGGCGCGCATGGCCGAGTACAACGCCCGGACGTGCACATTCGCTCACGACGAGTGCCGAAATACGCGTAAGTTGCGTGCGGTTGGACAAAACCTGGCCATCAACTGGTTCCACGGGGTCAACGTGAGCGTGACGCAGGCCATCGACAGTTTCCAGCGGCACTGGTACCAGGAGTACGAGAACGGCCACCAGAAGCTACTCAATCGGTACACACAACACTCGATCCAAGCCGGTATCGGCCACTTCACGCAGATGATACACGCCGACACGCAATCCGTCGGCTGCGCTATGGTACGCTTCGCTGGCACAAGGCAGGGAGTGACCGTGACGCAGTACTATCTCGTGTGCAACTACTCCGAAGGTAACCTGTACGAGAGGCCCGTCTACCGGAAGGGCAAACGGTGCAGCAAGTGTAAGTACGGTTGCTCCGCTGCCGCTGCCTACAAATGCTTGTGTCGAAAGCAATAGTAGTGGCCCGGGGTGACCACACTAATCCATCCTCCAAACCACTTCACCGTTGCGCCGCGCTTGCCAAGTGGCTATCGGGGCGCCACTCTAGCTTCACTAACACATTAACGTCGTACTAGGAGACCGTGGGTCAGTCAATGTGGCTCGAATAAACCGAAGAAAAATTAGTTTCCCTAGGAGATGTACTTTGTTTAATCGGAAACATCTGCGCACCTAACGGTAACGCACGCGTACTGCGTAATTGTCTCTTCACGGCGCTGAATCATCCGTTGGTTCCTTCTCGGTAACAGAACGTGCCTCGGCGCTTCGGTCGGTTTGAAAAGTACTTGTTCCATAAAGCATGTGTCGCCACTGCGCATGTCACGTGAATTCTGCTGGAACTTAGAACGTCTGCTACTGCTGCAACAGGTTTTCTCCTCATTCCGCTGCGACATCACCGACATGATTCCTGGCGCAATCCACACCGCCATTAGCGACACGTGATATGCTTTCGAATGGGTGTCATCAATTGGTTAGGTTTACGATGGACAGTTAAACATGGCTACCCGGAATGCGAAATGTTCCTAAACACAAATGTAACAAAAGTTAAACACAGTAACGAGTAACACAGAAATGGTGGGGCAGAAATGAAAACAATAACCACGGAACATAGCACAAAAAATTAGATACCAAACGAATGGGACAAACCAAACTCAATGGGACACAGATGAGCACTAGACATCAAACGGAACGGAAGAGGCACCCTCCCAATTGGAACGGTTCATCTGGCAGCGCCGTTAAAACACAAAACAAAAAGGAGGACACATAGAGAGTAGAGAGTGCAGAACCAACCTTCAAGCGTTACAGAAAACGGGACGAGACTAGCAGAGCCCCCATGCGGTGCGCGCGTTCGAAAGAGAGACAGCCGTGGGGCGATGTCTCCGAAGAGGTCCCAGAGGATGTTGCTTAGAGTAGTGTTGGCGCGCAATTGATAGTGGACACACACGAAAGAGGTACTGCAGTGTCGTCCGCAGTGTCGTCGTCGTCGTCCCTCGCTCCCTCGCATGCATGCGTTGCGTCACACGTTTGCCCTCTCTTTGGCCAGTACGTTTTAGTATTCACAGTGTTAGTAACGTACGGTGTTGGGTCGCGGTGTTAGTAGGCGTCATCATTAGGCTTGAGTTTCTGTTGGGTTATGGTAGCACCACCATCGGCCATCGGATGTCCATCGATCGATGAAGCGTTGCTTGTTTGGCGTAAAGGAATAAGGAGCAAGACGGGAATAGAGAAAGCGAGAAAAAGGACAATGGGGATGGATGCTCCACTGGTGGCCTCGTTTAAACGTTCGTATCATCATCCTTGCTCGGTGCCAGCAGTACCGGTGTCGAGGGAGACAGCTTCAAACCCCCGGGCGGGCCGGATTTGCGCCCGGGCATGGTACCCCCAGTGGGCACCGCTGCCGCCGGCAACGGAAGACCTCCGCGGGCCGAACTGAACGTGGTCAACCGGTGATTGAGGTTCGCATCGGACGCGGTGAACGAGTTCTCCCCCAGCCGACTCGGGCCCCAACCCACGCTACTGCGGGGCATCGTCGTCGTGACCATGCCCGATCCAGTAAGGTACTGCGGGATGTTCGAGCGGTTCGTCATGCCGTCGAAAATGTTAATCGGTTTCCGCGATGGTGGCGTCGACGAGGTCGAGGCCGCCGTCGAGTTCAGGCGAATCGAAACCATACCACGATCCTTCGGCTCCGTAAGTCGGCTTTGCGACGCGCTGTAGTTAGAGGATGGGCCACCACTGCGCGCCTGTGGCCCCGCCGCAAGCCCGTACGTGGACGCTGCCGAGCTACTACTTCCGGCAGTCGAATGAAGAAAACTTTTGATCGGAATTCGAGTACGCTTGCCGGACGACAGTATGTCTTCCGACTTGCGCCGCAAATGAACACCACCGCCAACACCGTCGTCGTTGGTGTGCACGTACTTGACCGCGTATTGGTAGCTGCCGTGAGCACCATGCATGACACCACCACCAACAGGACCACCACCAACAGGACCACCACCACTGCCGCCAGCCCCACCGGGGGGATGGTTTTCGCTTTCGTTCTCCTCCAGCACCGAGTCGTAGGACGAGGCCAGCGAAAGCTTGTGGCCCGAGTTGGGCGTGTTCGGTACGGAGCGGCTCAGATCCGGCACCGAGCCGTGTATGGTGCTGCGACTACTACCGTTGGGCACGTTGGGAAGCGTTAGGAACGTACGGGACCGGGTAATGTTGAGCAGCCGCAGGGACCGGGTGTTGAGCGAGTTGGCGCGATTGCGGAGCTCGGGCGGCACGATAAAGTCACCGTCGAATTCGCGCCGATCCACCGGGCCGCCCCAGGCCGCCTCGTACTCGTCCACCATTCGGTTCAGCTCGCGCTCGACGGCCTACCCAGCGCCGTGCCCCGTGTGGTCACGGTCCCAGGGGGGAATGCATCACACGAATTGGACACGGGCAGAAGAGAAAGATGCATTTTATTTTGGGATGTTGGGATATTGTTAGTGGGAAATGGATAAAATAGAAAAAGCAAAAGAAAATTGGTTCGATTACGATTAGTTAGTGTGTTGCAACTGTACAATCGCCGCAGGCAGTACGGAATGGTTAACATCGGTTAAAAGCCAATTATTTGTTACTGGAAGTTAGTTTTAGATGCTATTTTGGGTTATTCTGATCTACGACCACGCAACTACACACTCTTCGCGCAACACAGCCATTCGAATGCGCAGCGATCGATTCACTCAACTTAGTACTTCACTGTGAGGGCTTCCTGAGGACAAATTTTCGGAGAGTGTGCCGACGAAGATTTTCAAAATGGATGTGCAGGATTTTACTAGTTTTCACTCACCGATCGCCATTCATAAGATGTTGTTTTATAGATACAGTTCAACAGTACATTGACACGCTGCCATAATAGACTTTGCGGTCCATTTGTGTTCAATGTTACTTTTACTTACGGATATGTATATCATTTTAAAAATATCTGCACGACATAAACATCGACCAACATTGGCCAACGTCGGCTTTCAACCAAAGTGGCTCAGTCATATTATTATTTGTGCCCCTGGTTGGGGTTCCTAAACCAGTTCATTTTCATGATATTCCACTCACCTGTTTCCGGGGCATGAGCTGTCCCTTCCACTCGCGCAGGTCTTTCTGTAGCGCTTCATCGCACTCGCGCAGTTTGGCCGTTTCGTGCTCCAGTAGCTGCTTTCGTTTCTCATTCTGAAGCTGCTCCAACTCTCTACGGTTAGGAAAGGAAAATGGTTCATATTGAGCATTATATAAGGATGCAGAGTTTCGCTTCGCTCGTACCTGATTGAACCCTCGGAGGTAGCTCGTAGCTCTTCCAGCTGTTTGCTGTGCTTAGTTTCGAAGCGCAACTGCTCTTGGGTGTACCGTTTCTTCTCCTGTTCTTGAAACTGTCGAACGGACGAAAACGAACATTACATTAAACACACTCGAACAGATCGAGACAAAATGATAGAGCTTCGCACCTTTTTCAGCTTGTCACGCTCCACCTCCGGATCGGTGGTCATCGATATGCGCAACGATTCGCGGAACATCATGTCGCGTGCCTTCCGCTCGGCGCGTATTCTCTTTGGCAGGGCTCGCCTCTCGATCGTTTGTCTCTTTACCAGTTCCTCCTCCTTACGCGTAATCATGCTGTAAATTGGGTGGATTCGCACAAAGATTAGATACACCAATGCCAGAAAGCTTCCTAACACACGGTCGTACCGCTTGATCTGGTCCAGTTCCTTCTCGTGTCGGATTATCATCTGATGGCGCTGCATGAAGCAGATGTCTTTCACGTGCCGTTTCGCTAGCTGATGTTTATCGTGAATGTGCTTTTCCTCTAGCTCCCACAGCATTGCTTCGCGCGTCCTCATCGCCTAAACAATCGCAATCAGTAATGCAGACGTTAAATCAAGTGCATTTAGATTGAAATAAAAACACGGATAGAAGAAACGGTTGAACTATAGATTCTCATATAACAACAAAATAAGCACTATTCTTGACGAGAAGGCAGCTCATCGCACCCATAAATCTTCAAAATGCAGTGCCTGTCCACCAAGCAACATACCGTTTGCTTTTGCTGCAGATGGCCCTTGTCGGTGGACGAAAGCTTCTCCCGGTAGATTTCGCTGATCCGGCGCAACGCCATTTCATGAGTCTCGGACAGCCGCGACAGAAACGACTTCTCGCGCTCCTCGTGCTCGAACTCCATCTGTGTTTTGCGGTTGCGGAACTCGTCTTTTCGTTTCTCCTTCGGCAACAGATCCACTTCCTGCTTGAGCAGTCGTATCTCTTGCTTCAAACCGTCCCGGAACTGCAAAAGTAACAGTAGGTTCTGTCTCTCGGTCTGCCTTTCTCATTCGCTTCGGTAACTTACCAACTTAAGCTCGCGCTCCTGCTCGGCCCGGATTTTCTTGGACGTGTTGCGAAGTTCCGCTTCCTGCTGCTGCTCGAACTTCTCCACCGTCTGCCGGTGGTGCCGGGCGAGCACGTCCATGTCCGCCTCGAACGTGCGCTCCAGCTGTACCCGCTCCTGTTCGAACTTTTTCTCCTGCTGCTCTTTGGCGTTCGCTTCCTTCGCTTGCAGATCGTAGAACTGCTTCTTTTCTTGCTTCTGCAGCATCTTCAGCTCGCGCAACTCCTGCTTCCGGAACAGGTGGTCGTCGTACAGCTTGTTGCTGTCCTCATCGCTGTAGATCACCTTGCTCGTCGTCGTCGTCACCTGCACGCCGTCGATTTCAAACTTGCGCGTCCGTTTGCGCGTTTTCTTCTTCAAATTTTGCAGATGCAACTCCTCCTTGGTGATGGTTCGGTTTGCCTTCTGCCTCACTGCGCCACCGCCGCTTCCGGCGCCAGCACCACCGCCAGCACCACCGGTGGTGGTGGTTGCAGCGCTTGTCACGCCCGCTTGAGCGGCCGTGTTCGGCGATCCTGCGGTAAGACCCGACGGCAGTGGGGCCAGTTTATCATCGTCCGGCTCACCAGCAGCCGGCGGCAGTTGCTTCCGTCGTAGTGTGACCTCTTCCTCGAGCAACTCTGCGGCACCCTGCTCGCGACTATCGTGACTAGTGGTGGTCGCGATACTTTCCGCATCGCTCCGATCGTGCTGCAGCTGCTGCTTCGAAGTGGTGCCACTTCCGGTGCGCTGATGATGCGCACCCGCTGCCCCACCAACCACCGTCCCGTGAATGGGGGTACTGGCGGAGCGAACCGACCCACCGGCACCATCGAACGATCCCACACTGCTGTCCGGGGAAATCCGTTGCTTTTCTATCTTACGCTTATTCACTATGATGCTGACATCCTCGCGGCTTTGATGGAACTCTCCGGCGGCACCGTTGAAACGATTTCCATTCACGATACCCGCACCGGCCGCCATCTTGCCCGTTTGACTGGGCAAAGAAATCGACGATCCCGAGGGAGATCGTTGCTGAAGGTGCTGCTGCTGCTGCTGCTGGCGACCGGTGGAAGCAGGATGGCCCAGGACGATGTCAACCTTTACATCGTCGCTCGATTCACTTGGACCACAGCTTACATTTGACAGGTCACTGGTAGAATCATTGTAATTATGCTGCTGTTGCTGCTGTTGCTGCTGCTGGTGCAGATGGTTGTTGAGCAACTGCGGATGGTGCGGCTGAGAGGAAGAGTCCTTCACCTTCACCTCCTCCTCACCCACCGTTACGACCGAAACATGACTAGTGTCCAGCAGGAGCAACTTGCTATTGCTATTGTTGCTACTGCTGCTGCTATTGAGAATACCGCTACTGCTTCCGTTGAATACTTCGTCCTCTTCATCGCCCTCTTCTTCGCCCCTTCGGCGCGCCACCTCCATTGCCCGGGCCACCGTTTCCTCCACATAGCCGGGGCTTACGATCAGCACTTCGCTTTCGTCCAGCTTCCGTGCAATCGCAGCCGAAGGGGTACTCCCGGCCGGTATCGGTTGCTGCTTGCGGTAGCGGGGCGAAGCGACCGTATTCTCGAGACTGTCGAGCGACTGGAAGTCGTCGTCGGTGGACGACTCGTTGACGTGCGTTTTGTTCAGCTCGTTCGATACAATCACAACCTCATCGCCCGCTCGCCGTTGCGCTGCGGCCGATCGGCGTTGCGACGATCCGAACGATTTGGTCGACGAAGCCGACGAAGAGGTACCCGAGGGCGAAGAGGTCACGGCGATTGCTCCCGGTATCGAGTTGTCGATAATGACGGGCGGGTGGCTGGTGACGACCGTTACCTGCGCCACGTTACTAGCCAGACTGTTCGACGGATCGGCCAGCACGGTCGCATCGTTGATCGTGATGGACGTGGTCGAGGAAGAATTCATCACTGCACCGGGACGCGCATGATGATGTTGCGGGGTGTGCCGTCCCGCTGCGGCCATTGCTTTGAGTGCCGCTTCTTCCTCGTCCACCAGCAGCGGTGACGATGAAGACGACGACGGCGGCGGTGGCGGCAGCGGCGGCGACGACGACGATGGTGGTGGAATCGCACGTGGAATGGCAACGTTCGTAGGATGAGGGTGCTTCGCCATCGGTGACGAAGGTGACGGTTTGGTACCGTCCTTGGCAGGTGGTGTTGGCGGAGCGTGCTCCTTGCGTGGCGGTGACGACTTCGAGTGCTCGTCTACACGCGACACCGATGCTGGTACCACCGATGAAATCAAGTTGGCGGACGCATCGGGGCGATCCTTGCCTCTACCGCCGGAAGCTTCACTTTCCGGCGGTGGCGTTTGTGGTGTTTCCGGTGGCGTAAGAGGCGTCCCTCCTGCCATTCCCTTAGGAATGTCTGAGGAAGCACCCCCGACACCACCTAGTGCTACCGGCAATACCGTTGGCGGTGGTGCTGGTTGGGTTGATGCCGCCGCCACCGGTTGATGCTTCGCCGTTGGTGATGTAGGTGTGTGTGGCGGTGGAGGAGCGGGACCTTTCCGGACGCCACCACTGACTCCTCCGGCGCCGACCGAAGACTTCCGCTCGCCAGCACTGCCGCTGGGCACGGTAGTGACCGACTCATCCACCGGTGCTTGCTGCTCGTCGTTCGTCGTGCTGTTTGCAACGGGCAGCACCGGCGTGGGGATGTTTACCGCTTGTGGCGGTGAGTTGCTGCTACGATTAGAGAACTGTCGTGGTGGTGGCGGCAGCTCATCGTCGGGTGATTGGGGCTTCTTAAAAACAACTCCCGGGACCGTGGCGGCGGCTGTTGCTGGCTGGAGATCCTGCGGCGGTACCGGGGCGGCCACCGGTGTTAGCCCGCTTTTGGCCGATTTGGAGGGATCCTCTTCGCTAGCGGGAACAGGAGTGGATTCCTTCGAATCCCGGGACGATTTCGAAAGGGACGTTGGTGTGTCTGGAACTGCAAGCAAGAAGGGGGGTCAATGAATTTTGCTCGCGTCATAAACAACGGGCAACACAGCGACTTACGTTTATCAGTTTCTTGGCTTTGCAGCGACGACGAGTCATCGTCCAAGTCGAGCGGAAGGGCAGAGTTGCGGGGTTCCTGAGCATAAGAATAATAGTACAAACACACAAAACACGATATTAATAAAACTGACCAAAGAACAAACGACTATCGAACAACAAAACCAAAAGGAAAGTTAAGAAAGTGGGAAATAAATACATTGTAATGCAACGTTCGGAACTCAAAGTCAAGCTAATGCCACTGTAAGGCTTAACACAAAAACGAGGCAGAGTTCGGACGAACTTTTGATTCGTTTCGGCGCCGCCAATGAGCATAGTTACAATACGACAACCGAAAAGAGGGGCAATTAGAAAAACGAAACAGGTGGACAAACCGATAAGAACTCTACGGAACTCTATTGCCAGACTAGACGTTTACGCACACTACGGACCGATTTTCACTTTTTCTACGCGACACTTTACGTTTACAGAAAAGAAAACGTTTTACAACACCGAAGCGAAGAGAGTGACTTTTCCGAAGAAAGCTCAACCTCTGCACACTCTATGGATCCGTTCCGATCCGCACATAGACCGGTGGTGGATCCGTCTACTGACAGCACCGGTACGTAGGACAAAAAACAACACACAACACACGCACACAGAATCAATCAACGATGCTCGAAAGGTATCGGAATCGGGCTGCCGACGATGAGAAAACACTCTAGTCTGACAAAACTTACCAACCCTCTGATAAAGCGATCTGCGTTTCGCTTGCCGTTTCGCTTTCTATACTTATTTGTTTTTTATTTAGTTAGTTTTTATCGGATCAGAGTGGAGCAAATGTTTCGGTTTGTCGTTCGAGATGGCGCACGTTTGGATGCGAGCGATGTTAGTGTGTAAGAGAGCGGCGGCGCAGTTAGATGAGAAAAAATGTAAAGGATATGACGTTAGAATACAGATTGAAGCTTGCGCATCGAGGCGAGCATCGACCAGCGTGTGACACTTGTTTAAGGAATTTCAGGCAAAGACTAGTTGGCCAGCAAGTGGCGGATCGTACCTCTGCCTCCTCATCCACCAACTCCTCTTCAACGACGTCCGCTTTGTACTCCAGGAGCAGGTCTTTGATGGGTTTCGAGTCCAGGTTGCCGCTGATAAACGGTAGCCCTATAAGTACATCCGTCGATGGCCTCTGCTGAGGATCCTGTGAACAACAGGCAGAAGGGACAAGTCTTAGTCGAGTCCAGCCCACTTCCCTGTGGCCGATTCGTGCCATACCTTCACCAGGGTGCGGGCCAGGAAGTCGTTAAAGTGTTTCGACCACTTCGACGGCTGGTCCAGCTTCGGTGGATCGCTTTTCTGTATCTTGAGCAGCACCCGCATCGGTGACATCTCGCTGTTCGGTGGCTCCATCTGAGCGAACTCGATCAGCGTTATACCGAGCGACCAGATGTCGACCTTAAAGTCGTACGGATTGTCGCGAAACGTTTCGCACAGCACCAGCTCCGGTGCCATCCAGTACGGGGTGCCGATGAACGTGTCGTGCTTCTGCATCGTGTGCTTGTTCTTAGCCGACACACCGAAGTCAGCTACAAAACAGGCGAGGTTTGTGTTAATTTAAAATGGTGTACCTTAAATGTTACTTCCGATAGGGAACGGGACACTGCCCGCACTTACCTAGCTTGACGCCACCGTCCATCGTGAGCAGCACGTTGCCGGCCTTCAAGTCCCGGTGTATCACCTTGTTTTTGTGTAAATGGTTCAGTCCGGCGCACATGTGCTTGCACACGTAAGCGATCTGCGCCTCGGTCAGTGGTTTCTCGAGCTCCACCATAATACTATCTAAGGCACCGCCATCACAATATTCTATCAGCATCTGTGAAATAGGAGCGGACAAGTTGTTGGTGAGAAAGATGAAATTTCAGGCGGCTGCTACTGCGATGACGATAAGGCGGGCGGAAAGATGCAACAACACGGAGCCGATGGGGTAGGTTGCTAGACCGTTACCGTTGGTGATCGCTGCGCGAAGAAACCTGACGTCAAGAAAGCGGACCAAGCAGCAGCAGAGTGGTGAAAAACCGATGCTTATGAATGGGGAGCCGCCGCCGCGACCAACCGCCAACCCTCGACACACGTCGAGGTGTTTATTTTTCCTCCGCCGAGCGAAGTAAAGAAAAACTCAGCCAAAAGAAACCTGATCCCCAGGGCAGGCGCTCTCTGGCAGCATGTTGGCCCTGCGTTTAATCATCTTCAGGCCCGGTGCGCGGTCGCGTGCACGCACATTCGATGCTAACTACGCTTGCTCCGCTACGCCGGACGGCACACAGCGCGGAGAGTGCATCCAAAATGTTTTATTTTTCCAGTTTCCATTTTTTTTTCGGCCGCACACTCTTTTCACGTCGGGGGACTTGTGTGTTGCTTTTTTATGCCGGCACTGCTAGTAACGTGCAAATATGTAAAACAATCCAGCGGGGCCGATCCGTCACCACAAGTGGCGGCGCGGAAGTTTCAAGGCAACCCCGCTTAAGCTGCGTTCTGCGCTTGCAACCGTTTGCAAGTAAACAGCTGCTTAAAGTTGAAGTAATGGTTAAGGGTAAAAAAGAAGTATTCAAACACATAAACAAATTTTAAATGACACTCGCTGAATGGTGGAATTTTCGATGCTCGGATAATATTCTAAATCCGAATTCAAGTAAACTACTGATCATTTCGTGATCATTTCTCCACAGACTCGACCCATAACATTCCGCAACCACCATATTCCTGTCTGGCTTAGCACCATGTGACTTTTGGCTATTCGCTAAACTCAAGAAACCGCTCCGTGGACACCTTTCACAGTCAATAGTTGAAATAGAATCCGACACGAAGAATGTGTTGATGGCTACTCCTAAAAAGAATGGTTTGAACCGTTTCAAAAATGGCATTAAATGGAACCTACCCAAAGCTTATCGTCGATGGAGAACGCCTCGTACAGTCCGACGATGTTCGGGTGCTTGATTTCCGAGAGGATGTCAATCTCCACCATGTGATCGCTCAGGTTTTCCTCGTCCTCGAGCGTGCACATCTTGGCCGCGGCCAGCTGCTTCGTTTCTCTGCTCTGCGCCTTGTACACCTTGCCGAACGCACCGTCCCCCAGCTCGCCGATCATTTCCCAGAAATCGTTCGGATCCGTGTCCATCCGGATGTTGTTGAAGATGCGCTTCTTCTTCGCCTCCCCGCTGCCAAGGTGGAACACCTTTTTCAGATTGTTTAGGAACGACATTTTCGGCTCGTTACAAACGGTACACGGGGGACACGAGTAAAACTGCGGCCGGTCGGCTTTTCTCAAGTCACTGAGAGGGCTACGCCGGGTGATTAATGGACGGTGCTATGCCCGTTCGTTCTCGGGTACAGTGATCTTCGCGACACGCTTCACATTACGCACTACGATGGTGTGGCGAAGCTAAAGGCTGTCTGCGACACAACGACGAACTCGAATCTGCTTATCTTGGCTCGATATCATACACCCGTGTACAGTACAGTGTCCTTCTTATCTGGCCCACTTTACCCTAGGCTAACGCGTGTCAACACCTATTGCGCTTCACTTGTTTTCCGTAAACTCTTCTAAATCACACAGCTACTACAAAGCTACTCCTAATTCCGATCTCGATACGATAAAGCGATCGAGACGCTCTTTTTTCGAGTAATTATTTTAGTTCTTCAATACCAACACACAAGCGCGCGCTGCTCGTGTGATCACAAACTCTTGATTAGTTGTCGAAAATACTGTTCGTGAGGTACTTTTAGGGGAGTCAGGCACTATCGCTCCCAAGCTTCGGCCGGGGCGGCAACTCCTGGGACACGAAGCCGCAGAACCGCCGATCGATGCCGACGAGCTGATAGATTGGTCGACGCAATAGGACTATGGCTTATCACTCGAACGATGCCGGTCAATGCAGTTGAATGCAGTTGTAGATCCTCTCCGCAGGCGACACAATCGTAGCACACTACAGCTCCGTCCGGAATGGTTGCCCTCGAACCAACCTGAGTTTCCTCGTCACAGAAGATCGTGCCAACAGCAGCTTCATCGAAGGCATCTTTCAGGGATTCCATCTTCTCATGAACGGCGGCCCCGACGCAATCCTCCGTGGGCGGCGGTACATTAAATGCTCGTCTCGTCCACACTTGCGGTCGGCTGTGTGAGGATTCTAATTGTTCAAGGATGATGCCTACAAAGAAAAAAGGAAACAAAACACAGCATTAGTCAAATTTATAGCCGGGCGATGCGCGAATGTTTACCAAATGCTACACAAAAGGGCCCAAAAGCAATTGGGTAATGTAAATAAGCTAATCGATTTTCTTAAACACACTCATCGGCCGCGAATTACTTTCGAACAGCGGCAACCTTTTTGTGTTTACATTTGTTCATGCCGCGTTAAGCGATTGCTCTCCATCTGGGTGGGGGGTTCGGAGAAAGTATGGCCGAAAAGAGTCGGTACAGGAATTTGTGCTCCCAACAATCAGTAGATCATCGATTTTTCGCCTACCAAAGCAGAGCACATACTGTACGTCGTTAAAAAGGGGATGGTGTATGGAGATGTAAAAAATGTGTAACTAAACCGCGCACGCTACCGACCGGCCGTGCCCGGTCACCGGTTCGGTGCGCAATTAACACTATTCGAAAATAAACAGAAAAACATCAAAAAGAATCAGGCCTCGTGGATGGTAACAATACAGAAAAAACGTAATACAAATTAACCGTGCCAGTGGGCTCTGTGTAACCCAGATTTGTTGGCACGAAAATTGAGATGTTTACCGGGCGTGCCGACAGTACAGACAAAACACGTAAAATATGTTTTTGACAGAAGGGAAAAATAAATAGGAAAAGAAACCATAAAAAGCCCACCTAATAATCAAATATGAAAGTGTAGACTTTGTTTTCGGAGCGAAACTCTCTCAAGCAATCAAAAACAATCAAATCGATCAATAAAAAGGATAAATTGGTTTATCAATCGTAGAAGTAAAGATTAAAAAATCATATGTATAAAATAACTAGTGCCAACAAGAGACAGAACGCAGAATCGACTAAAATACGCCAAACAATCGAATAAATAAACAACTAATGTTAAGAAAAATGTTGTTTATTGAATAATAAACATGTAAATTTTAAAACTCTATGAGAGAATAGCGACTCTCCTCTTCTCATATTTCTGTAGCTTATATTTATTATAATTTCCTTCCCCGCTAAACACTAGATATAAACTGGCGATGTGCTCTTCTGCGTTTTAACCGTACTTTGTGGATGCTTTTAAGCGTTCCTTACAATATATTCTACTATATCCGATCCGCATATTTCCAACTACACAATGTTGTTGGTTCGGACGGAAGATCATCGTTGAGCCCCGCCAGAAAGATGGAAGCAAGTCAACCGGAAGACAAGTTATACGAGCAACTGAAAGAAGTTGGTTCGAAATTACATCATCTGCCCTCTGAACTCACTGGTCACGGTACCATGAAACAGAAAGTGAACCCAGGGCTCTCCACTGTGCTCCTGCTGCTGACCATTTAACGTCGATGGAACACTGTCCTTCGTGCGTGAGGCGTCGTGCACTATCATAATGGTTAGACACTTGATGACCAATTTAGATTAGCCGCAGCAGCAGCAGCACAACGACCGATTAATTACGACAGCTTACATGGCGGACCACACTCTTCTACGTCTCCTCCGCATTGTGTAACTTAATCTTTAGTCGACCTTCACCACGCACCTTAACCTTTCGGTCGGTCTCGAACGAACGCATCCCGTCCCACGGGCTTCTCATTATGCTTCGTTGGCGGGGCGCGATAACAACAATGGTTGGAGCCATTTCCTAACGCCCATCGTGAGTCATAGTGCCGCGGGCAGTATTTGGAGTTCTACTCCATCACCAGCCACCGTGGTAGGAAGTCAGTCAGGCGATAGTCAGCACCACTCTGTCGGCTTGATGGTTTATTTCCAATTGTTTGGTCAGAAAAGCAGTGTGCGGAATGTATGAACTCCGTTGATCGTCGGAGTTACTCGAACTATAGACAGCTTTAGCGCCTTTATTAATCCATTATAGAGTGGAAATTTTACGGCTAGCCCCCCGAGAAGCCGCACCGAGGTAGAATTGCCCAGTGTCCACTCACCACCACCGGAAGGTGATGATCGGTGATTAGAAGGGGTTCGCCCCCACCGTCGCGGGGTTTTAGGTCAAGCGTCGCGACGCGCACCACAAGGTGATTGTACCATTATAACGGAGAAAATTGCTGTGCGTCGGGACAGAGAGCGGGAAGGTGGTGCACGAGAGACGTTAGTGTTCCGTGCGTAACGCCCCGGACACCGGACTAGACTTTAGATGTCCGCTTCCAGCCAGCGATCAGCGAGGGGCCGAGAAAAGCACAGAGCGACCGAGAGAGAGTGAGTGAGAAACCGAGGCCGAACGAATTAATTTCTGTGAAATTAAATTCCAGTGCGCCAATAATGCGTAACAGGCGCGAAACGGTAGCGCGATGATAGGTAGGTAGGTAAGGCGGCAGTTTGCACCCATTTTTTCTCGCCTCTTCTTCTTCTTGCCGGGCTCAGAAAGTGAATGCGTTTTGAAAGGGAAAAGCCGCCGTCGGATGGTGTGATGGTGGGCCGCAAAAGGAACGCCATTATAACGAAACCACCAACTATGTACACTAAACCCGGCGGGGGGTTCACTCTCAACCTCAGCAGCAGCGGCAGCATCACGAAACGGCGGCGACAGATACGCGCTAGAAATGGCAAAAAAGGGGACCCGTTTGAGAGTGAGCTGAGGGAAGTGAGAGCCTAATTGCTCGGTTCGGTCGGTTCCGTGAACCCGGTAGGTAGTAGCTCGGTTAATCGAACCCCGTCCCTGGCCGGACTAAACTGGACACGCACGCGCTCTACCCCCCGCTTTACGTAATGCGTAAAATAGACAAATATTTCACTCGGTAACGGGGCGCAGAACTGAAAACCGATTTGTATTCGGAAATGATCACCACCACAACAGGATGTAGATCGCCGGGGCCCGGTGGTTTCTAAAATGTAAAAGAAAGTTACAGGGAAAAGTACACCGAAAAATGTCCGCAACGGCCGACGGCAAATGCAGTTAGACGAGGTACAAACGTATCACTTGGTGTTTATACAGCTGAACGTCAACCGTATGTTGCTTGCCAGTCGGCCAACGAAGTGTTGGTTGGTCTTCAAAGGAACGTCTCGAGGTGAATGCTATGCCGTGATTGTGTGAAATAATTTCTACGTTATTACCAGCAAATGTGTTGAGTCGAAACATTCGCAGTTGAACCATACATCAAACGTTGTTATCCTATGTCTTAGCTATTTTTGGAAGCGAGCACGATGATGATCCAGCACACCACCTTACGCTAGAACCGTACTGACCTCACCGTAATGATCAGTGAACACCCTTTCATAGATGGTTCTTATCTGGAAACTGGCAAGACTTTCTACTTTACCCAATAGACCACCACGAACGACCTCCAACAATCGAACGACACATTCCGATCTGCGTCCCTCTCGCTATCAACCCGTCGGGGGGTCTCACGACGTTTGACTGTAAACATATAAAACTTATGCCTATGCCCCGGAGGGGGTTGTTTGCGTTCCTTTTTCTATGTTATTAGAAGCACCGACACTACCGTGTGTCTGTTGAATAGCGTCGTCTGGTGGTGAATGGAACCGGGAGACCTCGACCAAACGACGAGCCTACTGTGTGCTGGTCAAGAAGCCCGAACACACGGACACTACCACTCAGAGAGGTACCCCACGAGCGCACGGATGCCATTGGCGCACCCCCGAGGCGGGGGCTTGTGATCCAAACACCCCATTCATTTCGCAGCCGTAATGCTGCTTCGTGGCTCATTCATGTCTGCAGAATCCCCCCGATGTCCTTCTCTCATCGGGAGCGAAAGTATCCGATCGCTTCTCTCACTCTCTCGCCGTCGGTTGTGGGTCTCTCGAAGATCTCCCAACATAAACTAGATTCCATGCTACGGCCTGGCCGTAGACACGTAAACAGGTGTGCGCAGCAGCGCATGGTAGATCTAGTCCGTCGGAAGACAGCATGCGCAGACTGAGCTGGCTGCAGGCCAGCATAGCAAAGTAGTGGTCCAACAAATTTTCTGCATACAGCGCGGGCTTAAGGGTTTCTCTGCCTATTTCGGCGGTTCTGTTTCTTTGGAACCGATTCAAAAGCGACCAAGAAATCATTCATCTGTCTGCTACTGCCGCTGGGCGGCCGAACTGCGGATAATGGACATCCCCAGGAAAGGGGAAAAAACAATATAAAAGTGTTTTATGGCCATCTTTTAAAACCCATCACTCTTGGGGCAACTTTTACTGGCACCCAGACAGGCACGCTGGCCGGAGGAGACCATATATCAACAGAGAAATGAGCTATAAACATTTTATATAGCTTTTTATATGTTTTGTTCCATTTTGCATAACAATCGAGCGGTGCAATGAGAACAAGCAGAACTCACATGTTGAATCGTTGTGAAACGCTTATTCAAGTGGATTTAAATTTATAAAAAATACAACAATCTATCGTTTTCAGAATAGGAACATTGAGATTTGAACGATTTGAGAATGATTGAAAAACACACTTAAAACTGTCACACTTTTCGACCTTTCTGCACACTTTATTTGCTCTCAAGAATTACACTTTAAAGAATCGTTGCCGAATCCATTTGTTGTCGTACATGTTGATTCCACACATGAGACAGATCGGGAAAAAGGTTCTTGGGCGATATCGGAAACCTTCCTTAAATTACAACGAAACCACTCTACACATTTTCCCCTTCAGGTGATGATCCGCAATCTGCTGCAGAAAGAGAAATGTGCCAACAAATTCATGTTATTTGTCACGAATCAACATAATTTCGCTGGCTGGCTGAATGCGCGCGCGCACGCTTCGGATCCATATTGGCAGGGCAATCACGTGCCACAGGTGCCATCACGATCCTGATGGGCACAAGTCACGCACAAAGCGGAGAAAGAGAAGCAGCAACAAAAGGAGTGGAAGCAAATCCCCAGACGACAGGGTTACTAAAAAGAAAACACATTAACACACCGGAAGGAAATGGTTGAGCGACGCGGCGCTTCGGTTGTCTTTTACGAAATAATCGACCGGAATGATCGGAGTGTGGCGGCCACACGGCGAGACGGCGGAACGAAACATCATATCGGTGCGCATGCGGCGGCGCCTGTCGATATATCTCGCGTCCATCACTCTATTGGCCGGACTCGACCAAACGATCAATATCTTCGCGAAAATCTTCCACCAGATTCGAGTGACTGACTTTGAAGAGGCGACGAATGCCGGCAGAAACCGGGGAACCATGGACAGGGAAAGAGACCCGGAATGAGAGACCGAGAGGGAAACGAGACAGAAGAGACCACGGGTGGTGCACGGAACACTCGTTTGATGAAGTTGTGTGTCCATGTTTGCGCTGCTTTCAACACGCGCGCGCAATGATTGCTAATGATTGACTTTCTATCTAAACATAGGCGCCTCCAACTGCACAACTCAATATGCCAATAACCTTCTTTCTTCTCCCGGCCAGCGAACGAGATATACCCTCCCTGCTCTACTCCCTCCTCCTATCACGGTGCCGCCGATTTAGATGACGATGGTCGATGAAGACACGATGGTGCATCATTAAATCCGCTCTAATAATTTGCGCCACCACTTCTCTTCGCTGAGCTGTGCCGCACGATGCACTGCTCCCGATAAAGGTGGATTGCAAGCAAAACCCTTCAATAGTCATTTGAATAGAGTTATTAATAAGAAAAAATCAATAATAAACACACCCACAACGACAGATGTAAGAAAAAAGAAGACAATTTTGCATTAATTCCATTGCGATCAATTTAACAATAATGTAAGTGGAGCAGGAGAACATATACGGTAAGCGGCAGCATCACTTCAATCGTGCGCCAAGATGTAGCGACAGGATACTACTACATATGAGCGCTCCATAGTAACTTGGCAACACAAAGTAGTAAAGCAAGTAGCACAATTTCACTTTCGCCTCTTCTAAAAACTATATTCTCTTTTTAAGACCTTTTCAATTTGATTAATCTTTACAACTAACGCCGTTGCTAACACCGTGCTGAAATGTTGGTAATTAAAGAGTGTAAATAAAAGAATGGTATTTTGCATCGAACATTTGTTTTGACCTAATAACCTACATCCCTGTCGATTAATAAAGCATTTCCCTCATGAAAACCAAGATTTTGGCCCGTACATAGAAACGCATCCAGGCCGCTTGCAATGTCAACCGCGGAACGTGGCAACCATAGCTACCTAAATGAGAATCCAGCGTATCTACAACATTCATATTGGGAAGGTTGCGTTGCATCATTATACACATATTGGGCTAGTAGCATCTCCTTCCGTTACCGAGGCTACGAACTGATTGAACAGCCTAGTATCTACTCCGTTCTCAATATCATCAGGATCCTGAGAAGACCATTCTTGTATCCACGATGGTCTGCCATTTAGAAATATAACCAATCGGCTACATTTTCGAAGTCTGCGTGCCTAAGTAAAGGAACTGCTGAGGTACGAAAAACGAAACACCTCTGTGACACATCATCATCTCTCCTCAGGGCAGGGCACAGCACTGGAGAAATGCACCGGTGCGATTGCGAGCTGTTCCACAGCTAATAAGAGGGCGCACATATTAGCTTGTCTAACTGTCGCGGAAGAGTGGCGCACAGAAGCGAGAAAACGGGCGGCATTCCTTCCTTTCGTTTGCTTTTGAGGACCGTTTGCGGAGCCAGCGGATCCGGACGGAAAACCGGTAATGCGATAATAATTGATTTCTCAAGTGTAGAAAGCTTAAGTACAGCCGTGACGCTGCACCTTGGCGGCCTCTACCTAATGCAAACCACCTCCTGCAGCATCCAGACCCCGCCCCGCCGCCGCCAAAGATTGCAAACAACGCAATGGAGGTCAGGAGCGCACATGCCCATCAGCGGAACCAGGCATCGTTAAGGTGAGATGTTAACTGAAACACCACCCACAGCTGCATTGTTGCATTCGCACACATACGGCGGCGGGGGCTCGAACCGAGCAACCCCCAACTAATCGAAAAACCGGTGACGAGGTGGTGATCATGGGAACTGCAACTGCGAGCATCGCTCGTAAACAATAGACGTGCAAAAAGCCAGACCCCCCGGCACCAACAATGCACCAACCAACCCCATCGTCTGTGCCTCTCCGAATCCGACCTCGATTCTAGTTTTGGAGACCAAGCTGTGGGTGACCTCTTTTGGGGAGCCCGGAGAGAGAAAGAAAGAGTGAGCACCTTCACCTACGTGGGGAGATCAATTTAAGTAGCGTTTGGTCCCCGTTAGGCTCCCCGAGCGAGGCGGCCGCCGGAGCATACCCCACATCACCCTCTACACCACCATCCTCCGTCCGCGTCGTCCGTCAATTATCGAAAATTAATGCTAAACGATGGCGGCGCGTAAAGTTTAATTGCAGTGGAAAAACGGTAGATCACCACGCCCCGTAAGCATAAATCTATGATTTTCGTAATTAGTGGCACACGAAAGCGAGGGCGACATGCGAAAGTTGCGCGGCCAAACGTAGAGGTGGGCCAAAAATTGAATTGTTTGCCGTCCCACTTATTGTACGATTTGTTTCCAATTGGAGCGGTCCAAAAGTACAAGTGGGCGTCCCCGTAGAAAAGGACTTTTCTGTTCCACGCGACCGCCCCTAGGGCACATCAATTGGCCATACTTGTGCATTTTATTATGTTAAATAATATATACGTAATATTTTATTGTTATGCGTTCGTCCCTCTGTTTAATTTAAAGGGCACTTGATACTGAGTTGGACAGTTTTGCTTAACTCAGATCTTTAGAACACCTCATTAATGCAACCGTAAATCCATCCGTAATTCCACAAAGCGTAAGCCAGATGATCAGTTGGGCCCTCTCGGTGACGCTATCGATAAGATCTATGTATAAGTTAATGAATTTGATTTATGGACTTTATGAACCACACCAAAACTGTGCAATTAATAATGGCAGTAAATTAAACTATAAAAAAGGCGCCAGCAATTAATCTAATCTTCTTTTTTAAGCTGCGCCAACGAGCGGCTTGCAAAAAACCTTTTTTGATTTTATTCTTCACTTTCGAATCGACTCGATGCGTGGTCCTCGAAAGGACAATTCGTACTTCTAGCTGGATGTGTTTAGGGCCAAAAATACCTTCAAAAGGGAAGCTGTTCGCTGCAGTGGTCCTCAGATGGTAGTGCTCTCAAACCACAAGAACTTTATTTAAACAATTTACGAAGCCCTTGCCCAAGGCAATTCATTAAATCATTGACGACTATTTTTTGCTTTCGTGTTTTTTATTCAGGAATATCAGCAGTTCTCTATGAGGAACATCCAGATATTTTTTTATTGACCCGACGTTCCGTCGATTGCATTTTCATTAAAACCGTTAAATAGTTCAAAATGTAGATTACATAACGCTTTTTAATTAGATTGTCTGAATTATACATATCGTACTAAACAAACGAACCAACGCAACGCAATTTTCACATATTATATCATTTAAAGCGCCGATTGCAAAGTTGGAAGAAACTCTGCATCGACGAACCCAATAGTGGTTCGGTCGACCGACCGGATGATATAATCCTTATTTTCTTTCGAACCTTCGATTGCAGTTTTTGCCTCTGGTGTTCATTTGCGTGTAGCACTAGCACCCCGGTGCAGGAATGAGGACACCACCCTACCGGATGGCTGCCCGGGAGCGAGAGAGCAGATCGATAAAATCGTTTAGCACTTCGAGAAATGGAAGTTCCACGACACGACGAGGTGTATTGTGAATTATCACATTCCCTAGGCTCCGAGCCGAGGCTGACTTCGAGAATAAAGGACCGGGCCAGGAGAAAGAGCCACACCACAACCGCTATTAGTTGGGATTAGATGTCACGGAGGAGCAGCGCCCTAAGCCCCGGCGGCAGCGGGACGATGCTCCGGATCACGGCGGGGCAAACACATCGATCGGTGCGCAAATGACGCTCCAGTAAAGGAGGTTTTAGCGCAGCGTAGACAAGCGCAAGCGTTCCACCGCATTTTAGGCTGCGACCACACCATTTATCAGCCGTCTGCTAATTATTCCATAGTGCGCACATCTCGTCGGCCCCGCCGATGGCGCTGGAATACTGGGAGGAAGTCGCAGAGTGTGCGTTTCATAATCCCGAGCCCCGCGGTCCCGAGGGGGACCTCGCACAGTGTGAAGCATTTCATCACCTTCGCTTCGCGTCCACTCGAAACGCGATCGATCACGGAGCGAACGACGGCGGGCACCTCTGCAACATTTGATATGTGTAAGAGGCATCGCCTCGCCTCGGTCAGGAGCCTCGCTACTGCTTCATTGCAGCTCAAAGGAAAAACAAAAAAGCGAACGAAGAAAAACAAATCTGTAAACTGTAAACATTACACGCACAGGGCGCGCGCTTCGCTACCACCCCAAACCGGTCACAAAACTCGTGTACCGAGAGAGGCCGCGCACGAGGTGCTGTGGAAAGGAGGGTACATCATTTTTCATAACTCCGCGGCCACCGTCGCCGCCTGGTGTCCACACGGTTGCAAATGGGCCGCAGCACTAGGTTGCGATTATCTAACACACGCCCGTGGGCCCTGCCCCGCCGGAGGGCCGAGAGTGTTAGGCGCAGGACACACCACCTGTCATTAGAGTTCCATCGTCGTGTTCCCCCCTGTAATAGCCGCGTTGTTGCCGGCTTATGACACGGCCCAACCCAGCATACCGCGGGCCAGTTATCGGGCTAGCCGGCAGGTTTCTATTGGTAGCCTTTTTGCGCTGGAATGAAGAATTGCTAGCGATACTGAAACGCACGAGGAATATTTTTGACCATCTTCGAGTTAAAAGGGGTTCCAACGATCCTCCAAAGATCCGCGATCATTAGGCAGTTTAAACCAAGTCAGAACTAGGTGGTTGAAGTTGAAAGGATAACTTTAAACCGAAACGGATCTCAGTGCACTTCACCAAAACAGAAGAACTCAACAGCATATAACAGGTCTTACAAAGTTTTTAATACGTTGAATCATGACGATAAGAAGGAAAATAGTGGTAAAACATGCAATTGGTGTACAATGCGGTATGACACAAAGCTCGCACTAAATTCGACAATTTCCATCAAATGTTTTCAAATTCAATCACTTTCCTGCTCTTGGCGTTTGCACAGTATTAGATCGTGGCAGGATGAGAGATCGTTTTAAGATCAAAACGTGATCAAAGTTTAAAAAAGAAATCTATAATTTGGCAGACCCTAAGTAGAGTTGCCTAAGAACAATTCTTAACACCAAAAGTCCAAAGAATCAAACAAGTTTCCATTAAAAAGTGCTACAACAATCGACCACAAAAAATGATGTAAAATGTTTCCCCCATTTTCGAGACAAAGCTTAGTCCGTGACAAGCTAGTCCGTGAACATGATTACAAATTCTCATTTAGAGAGTAGAGTATTCAACATTTAGAGTACGTTCGCGCTCTTAATTTCATTATTCACACAAAATTTATTAAGAATAAAAAGATTATTTGCCATCCATTTTTTGGAGCAGAGAAAAATCGACGATGAGCCAAACCACGTCCAAGCAAAACAGCTGTCAAAAATTGACCGATTACTCAAAATGACAGAACTTGTCACCATAAGTGAGTGGCATGAGTAGCAATATACACAACTCACTTAAATACAAAACTTTCATTACTTTTAGAACACACCTCGTAGTTGAGGTTTTCTTGAACCAACCTTCGCTGTGTGTCCATCGCTCAAGTCAAAAAATAATGTCACAAAGTGATCCAGAGAGGCTCTATGATCTGGCACCACTTCTCCGCGGCTACTCGGGTATATAAGCCAACCTCCCAACACACAACCCAGCTTCCGGCGTGCGTGTGTGTGTGCGGGCGGTCCCATCAAATCAGTCAGTCAGAGACAAATACACCTGACTGACCGACACCGCAACACACTCAACCGGACCTTATCGTTCACCATCTGACATCGACCAACGCGGCGCGTGATGTCAGCGCGCAGCAGGTGTAACACACCTCATTGGGTTGTAAAACGTTGGGCGTTGTCGTCCGTCGTGCCGTGATTTACTCGTTACAGTGTAGTACTAAGGCATTCTTCGACCAACTGTTTGCGCCACATGTGGGTAATCTTTCGGGGTGGTTCGCCCCAAAGCCTACGATTACCTCACACACACGGGCTATTTCTGCATGCATCAGTGGGTGCGCAGCGCGCAGTAGTTGGGGCGTATGCGCACATGACTTGCACACCAGGCTGCTGGTGGCTGGTGGGTGGCTTACGTGTTCGACAGAGTGCAAACCACCTCCGTGACTCCGAAATTGGACCACATTTTTAAATATTGCACTTCAGCCCATCAACTTCACAAACCAGCTGTGGAGTTGGTCAGTTTCGATTGATGTGACGAGAACGAGATGCTTCTCGTGTTCTGATGCAAACGAAGGCTGGACGTATTCTCCACGTCCGCATGTCTCGGACAACACACACACACGCTCGCACATCAGCGGTAAATTTTCTGTCCCGTTATTCTAAACCCATGGAGATGAAACAAAAAAAAGACGGAGAAATGAATTCCCCACGCCACGCCTGACTGCTTCCGAATCTATTTATCTCTCTGACGCTGTGGAGCTCTGTGGAGAGAAACACAGGAATACCGGTGGCGGAGCGGGGGAAGGAACCACTTCACCACTCAGGTGCTTCAGGAGTCAGGCTCTATCGATACCGCCCGGCGCCCGCCGCCGGGGTTCATCGTACACGATAGCGAATCGCAAATGGAATCGCGGTCACATGTTCTCCGTCGGGCCCCCGTATCACCGGCTTCTTCTTCAGTTCCCATAGTACACCATCTTCCCTACACACCCAAAATCTTCCCAACACTGACGCAGTCCATCTGAAGTAGCCAACGGAGGAACGACTCACCATTGCACCGTGTGTGAGGCAGGCAAGGCAGTGCGCGAACCGTTTTCCCGTCAAAGAATTCGACTTCGGCAGAGCACGACCGACATGCTAAATACACTTGATGAAACCAGTTCGAGGCGTACGCACCGGCCCTGAGGTTGTCGGAATTGGAATCTGAGGCCCCGCTGGGTGTTTTGATCACCAGAAATCGACACGCTTTTTGTGAGACAAAATGGCCCAACTTTGACGTTGATGTGTCAATGGGGGCCTCAGAATGTCTTCTCCTCTCGGAACGGTATCTCACCACCACCCGACCACTGGATACATGTTGGCTCAAGAACCTCCAAAAACCTGTTCTCACCAAGCACCCCAAATCTGGTCTAACACAAGCAAGGACCAAAGCCGCCAGTAGGATGGTGGCCTGATTCAAAATTTAAGACCCCGCCCTGCATGGGTGGTGGGATGCTGTTGACTGCTTCATCGAAATCGTTGCTCTTGGTGTTCCGGTAAATAATCTCCCCTAATACACACAGGGGTCCACAGTGCGCACAGGCTTAAGTCACCGAAAGAAAGCCGGCACAAGACCCGGGAGGCCGATAAGCTGTGGTTCGCCCCCTTTTAAAACGCTACCAACGCTACTAGACACCTCCGGGGCCTCCACCGGCGGTGAGGCATTAGAGAGCAAACAACTTCCGTCTACTTGGTGGAGAACCGGTGGTGACACTCTCTCCACCGCCGCCGGAGATACGGAAAACGTAAATTACTTCGCGCTCGAGATGTCGCTCCAGATCCAGACCTACTCTCTTGTCTTGGCCGTCGAGTGTGTGCCGCCTCCTCCTGCCGGGTTATCTCGCCGAGGGTCCCCCTTACGATTTGCCTTGGGCGGTGTTCCGACGCACTCAGGTCGATCCGAAGTCGAAATGAAGTTAAATGTTTACGTCGTGCGGCCCCTGGGGCCATTTGTGGCGGAGGGGTGGTATACGTGCGTGAATTGTTCACTTCCTCTTTCGGTGGGTTTCTTCAATGGGCACCGAGCGACAGTTGTGTGTTTGTTTCACTGAGTTTTTCTTATCCCCACAACCCGCTCTTGTGGTTGCCTTTTCTTTTGCCTTTCAAGCGATACAGTCCCAGAGAGCGCCGGGAATTGAACTCAAGACCTTAGACTAGAGAACTACCGGGTGAGCGGTGCTGGTGGTTTACAGGGAAACTTGACCCGCTCACAAACAAATTAAGCCCAATAGCGAAACCATCCAACACATTACCCGAAACCTGCGCGGGTCAGTTATGATCCGCGGCTTATGGTTCGCGAGATCCGGAAGACAACCCCCCCCCCCGGGCGTGTGACACACTGCAACGCTTTCCCTCTACACCACTGACATTAAACTACACTTTTCCTCAGCTGGCCGAAAAATCTATTTCCGCTGTTTCGAGCGACGTTTGTTGTGGGGGGCTTTCCCTCAGATATCATCGCCGGGGGAAAAAACAACAACAAGACACCGGGAGCGACACAATCCGCGACCGGGGAACCGTGGTGGTGTGTGAACGTGGTTCAGCTTCGAGAGAGAGGGCTTGGGTTGAAGGAACGTAAACTCTTAAATCGGATTGAGTTGATGGCCATTTGCGGACGCCTGGGAAAATGGGTTTTGGGCAGGCAAAGGCTACACCGTGCGACGGCCATCATCAGATCATGATTTTCGCCACCAATAACTATCGCCCGGGCGACTCACTTTCGATGAGCCGAACCCCGGTGGCGACAACCGAGAGGCTGTCTCCGCGTTTCGGTGTCACAAAAGGCGCCAGAAAAGAAGAATCACGCCCCGCGAAAAGACACCAAACACAGCTCACGGTGACGTGAAAGCGCGCATCACCGGGCATTCGCGATGAGCAGCATCATGATGATGATGGTGGCCAATTTCGAAGTTGTGAAATAAATTGTGCAGAACCTTCTCCTCCGGCCCACTTTCGCGGCGGCGGCGGCGACGACGATGACGACGACCGACGGTAATGGTTCCGAAAACCGATTCCGAGTTCGAAGGCATGGAGGCAGAAGCGCGGCCAAAGGAAATACCTTCACTTTTCCCACTTCACGTCGCAAAGAGCGGAGCGGCAATCAAAATTTCGAATCAATCTTTCCATATTTTCTACTCTCACTCTCGTTAAACACGAAGCCGGCCTCGACAGTCAGGAGGCCCTATCAGGAGGTTTCCGCAAGACGCCGATCGCGAACAGTTTGGCCGGAACCGTCCCTACGACCACGACACCACGCGGACACACGCCGTGGTCCTCCTCCTTGTGCTGGGTAACAATTTCACAGCAATTAACCTGGCGAGCGATAATAAGGGCGGACACTCCACTCCTGCGGGAATGGATACCTACTTTGTCAGATTTTTTGAGGAAGAGGTTTTTAGCTATCAAACCGACCAATGTTGGTTCGACGTGGAACCCAATTTCTTCCAAAATCGGTTGACAAATGTCGAAATCTGGAAGAAACTCCTACATTACCTGTAGCGGTTCATTCCGTAAATCTGGTACATCATTCGTAAAGAACTGTTGAAAATTGTAGCATCAACAAAATTGTGTCTATATAAGAAAATCGGAAGGGTATATCCGTGCGTTTCCGGGTTGTTGATAATTACATGTGATTTTAAGAATTATATGTTGAAGCTAGACCATGTCCGCAAACGTCGTTGCTAGGTCAGTCAACATGCAGTGGCTAGCAAAACAGAGTTTATCATCTGAACATTTGGATGTATGCGAAAACTTATATTTGCTGTTGGAATCGCCCTTTTGAAATGTCGAATGCTCGAATGCTAGTTCAAGATTCTCAGAGCAAAATTAAGTCGATTAAATGACATTTTGATACAACCCCTTTTTGTTTAAAGTATAAAGTTAGAATTTTTTCGTTTTCCCATCTATTTCCATCGTTTTGCTCGGTGTTAAAAAAAACTGGACTAGACTATTAAAGCTCCTTTAGTTATTTGTGAGTTTGAATGATATAAACGATAAGGATATTGCAAAAATATTCAACTAAAACTTCAATCGAAAATTATACAACTTCCTACTTCTGTGCATGTTATCCGAAGTACTCTATATGATGCAGGCAAATCTGACCTTGTCATCAAAAAGTTTCAGAACCTAAAAAATAGGCCAATCTAAAAAACATAAATGGTTTACCATCATCATACTTTCTCACATTTCACATTTTCCTATAAACGGACATTTCTCCTATAAGCGTGCTAAATAAATATTAGAAAACAAATTACACAGGCTTTATGGTCTGGCAATACATTTTTTCCATGAAACTAGCAAGTTAGTGAAAGAAACATCTTCAAGATTTCGCCCTAAAATAGGATAACGCACTACTTCACAAGGTACAGATAGTCGTGTAGTACCTCAAGGATGATTAATCTCATGTTTCAAACTATCCAACGCAATGCCCAGACGAGCCAATTCCACTATCGGGCCGCGCACGCTAGCAAGATAAAGATATAATCTAGTGAGAGTTGTTGGCCCACTGGCGTAGACTTGTACACTCTACTAACTTGATCGTTTCATATTACAGGTCATGTCATTCGAGAACTAAAAGAACCCAGTTCTATAGCAACGTACCACGGCATACCGTTGTGTCGTTTCTTGCTGATAAGATTCTCATCAACCGGTATGCGTGATCCACCCACTAACCCACGCCTCAGAAGATAACGGTTGCGGCGGCATTTATGATGTTTTTTTACACAAGGGCCGCCAACAAAGTGAAGTCTGCCGAATTGGTGAACCGCGCCCTGTTTGTGGGCGCCATTCGTCCGATTCTTAGACCGTGCCTCTGGTTGGAAGACTTTAGGAGACAAAGTTCCAACAGTGCGCTTCTCTTCCTGGGGCAATTAGCTCAAGCAAGGAAGCAAAACTATGAAACCGCTGGTTAGACGTTCTGGTTGCCGCTCAAGGGAACTCCCTTGCCTCAACCGGAAGAAACAGCAACTTTAGCAACTTGTGGCGATGGCAGGCAAGGAATGCACCCTACCGATGGGTTGTTGATGTCATAGCAGGAGCCAGACCAGAAGAAGAACATGACACACAGGCGGAAAACACCTTCCAACTCTGTGACACCTTCGAGTCATCCGTCTTCATCGTCATCACCATCATCAGCACCATCAACGTCGCCGGCAGCGGCTTCGTCATCGACGGAGAAATACCATAGTTGAACAGCACTGCAAGCAAGCGACACGAGCCATCCAATTGGGACGATGATTTATAGGCTCCTCGGAGCCGTGACACGACACGTTGAGTCGACGAAACTCATACACCTGTTCCCGCCGACCTTCCGTAGAGGGATGACTAATAGGGGCCGCATCTTGCGATGTTACCATAACCGGTTTAATGAAAAAAAAGGACTAAGCTCAACATGGTTGGTTTGTTGATTGACCAAACAACAATGTAGCAAAACTGATAAATTTGTGGAAAACCAAAATATAAGGTGTAGAGTTTGGACTTCCAAAATTGACTGAAAATCGCTCAAAAATCGAATATAATAGAGCTGAACCGAAAATACGAAAGTTGAAAAAAACTATATCATAACATAAGCGCCATCAAGCGTTGCCACCAACAGACATAAAAGCGCAGAGCAAATAGTTGACAAATAGACCGCTTCTCGGCAAAAGGGAAACAATTTAGCTGCTGCCAATTCACGCTATAGCCAAGTCTTACACGGGCCCCTCTTCAGTGATAAGCGCCGAGCAATCATGGCGCAGACAGTTCCTTCCGGCCGGAACTCACCGTTACCGTTTCTCGTACCGTCAGACGACGTGTATCATACGCCACGGAAGCAAGTCCCTAGCCAGCTGCACCTGGAGCCGGAGTCTAGACAGAGCCCAGCGCCACAGCCACCAGGACGGATCGCGCGATTTGAACCAATGTGAAAAATGGATGCTTCAGCAGACTTCCAACGAGTCGCAGACAGAGCCGCTGACTGCACAATGACCTACGCGAGTCAGGGTTGCGGCCAACCAAAAATGGAAGAAGCAAGCGGAAGGCTAAAGGCCACCGCCGAGATCGTGTCTAGTCCGTCCGTCGACGAAACCCCGCCGCAACAACGTAACGTGTCCGTGGGGAAGACATTTCTTTCCATTTCTTCGTTGGGGTTTCCGTTTATTTTTGGAGAAAACACACCGAGACTTTTTGTCACGTCACAGCACCACCGACACCGATACCGCCACAGGCTGTGCCCACAGAGCCTGAGAATCACGGCGAACGGGGCAGAGCAAATAGAACACGCAAAGCGCAGGCTGCCGCCGCGAGGCTCTTCGTCTTCGCGGGCGGCCACGTCTATTGCTGCTGCTCCACACGAGCACTTTCTTCGCTTTTATGAGCATTTTATTCAAGCACGCACCATAAAAATACGGTAAACTTTCCGGCCGGCTTTTGGATCGTTTCCGGTTCCCGAGTCAAAGCGGACAAGCGCGGGCCCTACGGCAAATGGCGGCGACTTCCACAGATAAGCTCCCTGGTGTTCTCGGGGTGCCCCAACCACAACAAACTGTGAGCCGGGAATACGGGAGACAAATCTCGTGCCGGGGGCTTTGAAAAGCCGAACAAACGAAGCAGACGAGTAACGAGAGAGACTTTTATAAGACGAGGTGTTTATGAAGGGAACAAATTTAGCTTGCTAATTACCGTGCGCTTTAAATGGGACTTTGGACGTAAACGACTTGAATGTCTAATTCAAGGTTGCCCCGGATACAAATGTTAATGGAATATACCGAACGTGGAACAGCATTTGGCATAATGATATTTGCAAACAGTTTTGTTATTTTTAATCTTTTTAGCTAGTGAAGAAGCACCTAAAGACACTATAAAATGTCCGTATTAATTATTGACAGAAAAACTTTGTACATTTGAGAATAAGGCTAAATTGCGTAAGATCACATTCTTGCAGCAAGCAATACCCTTTTCAACCAACCGAAAGCCGTTATCAGTAAAAATGACCACGTGGTGCGAAAGCAAAAGGATCCTTATTCTTGGACAGTTTCCACACCTGTTTGCCCTTCGAATCAACGAAATATAATTTCACACCACGAAATTGGGATATACGAACGGAAACGAAATAATTTCTCGAGACGACATTTTGAATTTCACGATATTTTCCTACAACGTACGGATAAAAAACATGCTGCCACATCAAACCATTTCCATTAGCCAAATTGACGGCCCCGATATGTTTGCTTGTCGCATGTTTCCTGCACCTATCGCAAATATTTTCATACCGTTTTCCGTTGATACCGAAACCATTACCACCATTATCTGGCGGGCAGGGGACTTGCCCACGTCGGCGGGCCACTCCACACACGGCGCTCCGTTTGACCCCGTGCCCGAAAAAAACACGGGGTGACAGATTGTAAAACAACGACGATAAGATAATGTTGGGACCCTGCGACAACGAGGCATTTTTAGATAAAAAAATAGTTGGCCGCCGTTTGGCTGCTTGCTCTGCGCCTATTATAATCACCTCTGGCGCACCTAACAGGTACCTCTCCAGTACCACAACCCAAGGACATTCCGAGGACAGCAAACAGCTGGAAAATAAATCTACATCCCAACAGTGCAAGGCCCAAAACACACCCAAAAGTAACCGTGATTATCATTCTTATCAGACCATGGCTTCGTGTGATAAATTTTGCGCCCTTTAAAACTGAGCTCCCGTTGAGTGTGTCCACAGCAACGAAAGCTTAATCTCTGGGCCTCGGGCGGTGCGGTTCCAAATTTCACCGCTCAAATAAACAGCTCATCGTTCTTTGGTCCATTCCAATTATTCTGCCCACTGCCCGGGAAGCAAATTAATGCTCCGCGCCACACACCCCTACGCAACTACAAAGAGACGCACTACTGCCCTTCAGCAACCTCCGCTGTACGGAGTGAGAAACTCGTTTGAAAATTTTAGCGCCCAACTCTAGCGGAAACACGCGTGTGCGCGGATGCTTTCGAAAGAGTGGCCATTTATCATCATCATCACCAGCACCAGGCGGGGCAGGCAGGCGGGAAGGGGAATCGAGAATGGAGGAGTTAGGTGGCATTAATAAGTGGGCTAAGAATGGGGAACCAAACAGCGAAAATTACCAAACAAACGGTTGAAAAAGAGTAAGGTATCATTCGTAACGTTGTGGACAACTGTAAAAATTTGTATAAAGATTCAAAATACGAAAATATTAAACGTGGAGCTTCGAAATGAAATAAAACGAAATCGATAAAAAGGAGTCAATAAACTTTAGAACAATTTATTTAAAACATCAATTATGGTTGTAACAGTGACCATAAAATGTCCCACCTTGCAAAGATTAATCCTATTTAGGCAGCGCACAAAAGCAATATGTATGGGAAGAATCATTTGAAAAAGAACCAAAAAAGAACTACGAACCCAACCCAGAACCCGTAGGAGATGCCAATTTCGGCATTTGAATGAACGATAAACATGAGAAATTCCCCACGGCGAACATTTTGACAGCCCGTCTGTCGCGCGCACCGTGACGTCCGTGCGACTGCCGAACTGAACAACGGTCAACACAGCCGAGGAGAAACCGGAGGCTCCACGACATGACCGAATTCCTCGGCATGACCTCAACCACATGGAACCGACCGGTGGTTCCGCCGCAGCGAACAGCCTTGAAAGATCCGAATCGATGGAGCGCGCTGTCGGTGGTGGACGAGATGCCCGGGCCAAAATGGTGATAATCGAACGATGGTGATGAGCCACATATGATTACGGAAAGGAAGTGATAAAACGGTGCCACCCCCCGTTGTCATAAATTGTCAAGAGCCGCATAGTTATTCAGTTTCAGTTCCAGGTTTTATTGGTTTGTGATAATCTAGAAGTGATCTTTGCACTAAACAAACTCAAAAGCCAAACCCGTGAGATAATGCCACAGGTTCTCCGCAAAGCTTGGTGCTAAAAGGAGATTTTTCCACTGTTCATAATGAGCTGAACCCGCCATTTGTTTCGAAGGGTTCACACAACCGGAATTGAAATCTGTCACTGAAAAGCGCAAATTATGGTATCGTAAACTCCTAATGCCCACCCGGACGATAATATGCACACACGGCCATGTTTGCTCGACAGGCCAGAGGGTAAAACGCCTCATCTTCGAAGCCGATCGAGAAGGGAACCCGCTGGATGTATGACTTTGACAGCACAGCAACAACCATCAACGCAAACAAGCCCGCTGGCAACCGTGTCGGGACCGTCCGTGGTGTTTTTTGTTTTGCCCGTTCCTCCTCTGGACAACCTGTTGTCGTTTGCAAAACAAATTAGTGCCCCTCCGACCCGGCCGGGCAGATACATCATCCACTGCGGACACCACTGCCGAGGCCCGGTATTGCGCGGATCAAGGGAGATGGTGTCTCGTTGGGCCACGTCGATTCGAGTTAAATTTAAAATTTGACACACATACTACGCAGCAAAGTATATATTTATTTTGTTTTCATTCACTCGCCACATTAGAAAATCCTGTTTTCATTCACAAATTCCTGTGCCCGGTGACTGTAGCGTGTAGAGGTTTGTGGCAGCGAGGTCTTTGGAAAAGATTGATTTTATATTACGTTTCCATATGAGGAACAACGAAACAGTCATCGATTGTTGTACGAATAATCCCACCGATCGGCAAGGATTGTTGAAAGAATGTCTTGTTTTGATGGATTCAAAGATTGGGACCCCAACATTACGCTTCGCAAATCGGTTCCGATGACGTACGTTTGTTAGCACCCGAGACACGGGATCGATTAGATACCGAGAAAATTCATGGAACTAACTGTTCGATACAAACGCATTGTTGTGCAATATCTGATATCCGAACGTTCATTACCTCAATCTATCAACTCATGATTGATATCAACACTTTCATTGATCGACTCCCCAAATCTGGGCCGTGTGACCATTACAAACAACACGACAAAATTATATATTAGTACATCGCATTCTACTCGTTTTATAAATTTCCACAAGTCCCAACCGATACACTTTTCCAGTCTCCAATCTTTATCGAATGTCGGACAGATTCACCCGGCAAAGCAAACGACGATACTTCCTCATGTGACCATTGCTCCAGTAAAAAAAAACTAAAAGGTTGGAACATAAAATAAAAAGTCCATAAAAAAGGCAACCGCAGCCGCATTTGAAGGTCGTTCATTTTATTGCTATATGGCTTCTCGCAGAGTCCCTTACTGTTTATTAAACCCACGAGTGGTCTTTTCCCGAACCCACACTCAACATCAATTTAACCAAATTATACCGTTTCATATCAATCGACCGACTGGTTCGCTGACCGTTGCAATCTAAAAGCACGCCAATCAAGATCGATATGGACAAAAACTCAGACAGGCACCCGCGTAGTAGTTGATTATTAATTTGCCTGCACAAGAAGTGCATTCGAGATGAAAACCGATGGCGCATTCGGCGCTGCAACCAAATCGGATTCATGCTTCGACAAACGATTACAATTGATGAACTAACATTTACCATTCCTCGGTTTTTATTTTGTCGCTGCAAAACAAAAGAGTGCGCTGCGGCCGAGAGTGCACACAATCTGGAACTAGAGTGATTTCATGCGCAATATACGCAAACACGCCAGGCTGCCCCAGAACACCAACGGGAGTGCAATTTAATCCAATTAATGTACCGGCTGTGAATCGGTACCGTTGGGTCGGTGGTTCGATTTGTGGCTCGTTGCTCGGCGCGTTGTGGTCGCCCACTGCGAATCGAGTTAGACAAGGCCAGTCTTGCCCGGAAATCCTAATGTAATTTTTATGAGCGCGAATCTGAAATGGCAAAATCAATTACAAAAACCCCTCGGCCGTTCGGGGGGCTTCAAATATTTATCTTTGCCATAAAAAATCGTTTTCACTATATTCGTAAGTGACCGACCCCTCGAGTTCGTTCCTCGATTCAGGGGGCCGCGGGACGCGATGTTCACATAAAATGTCCCGGCCCGAAAATGAAATCAACAAACTAGCACAAACCTACGCACGCAGCAGCCGCAGCAAAAGTGGATTGAGTTCGTTTTTTTGTGTGGTCTACGGAGGATTTGGCAGTGCGTTACACGATCGCGGAAAGGCGCAGCTCTTTTATGTGTTTGCATGGTGCGCGGTATACGACGGTTTTTTTCGGCGAGTTATTTACACTACAATCGATGTTCGGAAGAGAAAAGATACACAGAAAATGGCGGTTCGTCTGCGTACCAGCGGTTGACATATTAATTAAATGCTCGTTAATATGCAACCTCTGCGTACTGCGTCTCGAAAAAGGCAGACAACAGAGAAGCGCTTTTTTCAAACTGCGCCAACATTTTACACCAAACGTCACGTACAACAATAGTGGGGCAATAATTTTCGTTACGATTGCCTCCGTGGGCAGGAGTCGCCGTCGGGTCGTGTAGCTCCGATTTCGCCACAAGCCCGTACCGCCACTACGTCAAGACACACGACTGTATAGCAGCATAAAGCTCTATTAATTTGCTACAAGTAAGAACATTTACGTGGGAATGTGCAGACATAAGGCGCTATAAGCATCGGCAGATACAGCAAGATGGTGGTGCTAGAACCTCCGCAGAATGAACATCTCTCTATTAAGTATTCCAAGACGGAAAACGCCAAACGACAGTGCGCCGCCACACTGCCTTTGACGCCCTGTCTGGGAGCCAAAGCGAAGAATCCGCGGCCCACGATGTTTGGTGAACAAAGCTCCAAAACCCCGAAGATTTGCCGCAGTAACTGGACGGGATATATGGATGAATATGGGCTTTTCGGTGCCAAAAATCACGTCATAGGTCAAAAGTACATTTGAAGGTCTAGCAGATCTAGAAGACGTTTTTTAACGATTGAGTCGTGTCAGTGAATTTTATGTGAGTAAAAAGCAAACGAAGCAAGCCCAAAGTGTAAGATGCCCGAAATATTTTCAACAAACCTAATTTTCACACTCCAGTAAAGGTGACCTTCGGGCGTGCGGGTGTTCGTTGAAAGACACACATTTGTTCCAACTTTGCCACAGTTCATAAGGACATTTTCTGCCTGTACACGTGTCAAACCACGACGTGCGAGAAATTCCGCGCAAAGCCATACCAATTCTTGACACACACGGGCATTAGGCAAACGTTTTTGTTGCGTAAACCGACGCCCAGCAAATAATGCAACCATCGGAGGCTCTTATTACATTTTCTTATTTTGTTAGGAAAAGTTGTTATGCCAGTTGTTTGTTTGGTACGTAAATTGTAGGACGATCAAGCTGAAAAAATCGTTTCTTAATCAAAATATGTTATGCAAAGATCATAACAATATCAGATAATCATACAATCAATATCAATAGTATTGATATTATTCGTGAAACTCATAGAGAACGAATAAATATGGATCTCTTTGAAATTAAATTAATCGAGTTAAGCTAGAATAATGACAATTTATGTAACAAAAAGTTGAAGCAAACAATTGGCAAAGCAAATTATGTTGGTGATCTTTAAACTTGATTGCATTACAGTAAATTGCAACATTTTTCTAATTCAAACATTATGTTGCTTTTGCTGGAGCGAAAACCTACCTCTGCGACGTCATCAAAGCGGGTCTGGCTTCCGTCATTGAACCGAAATCGAAACAAATTCCGATGATCTCAAATCCCTCGCAAGACCTTGAGAAGGTTTATTTAGTTGAAGCGAAGATTCCGGAGGCGGCGGCGACGGCCGGCTTTCTCTCAAACACACAACACACAGCCAATGCTGGGGGCTGGGATTGTCTCACTAACACACACACAGGCACCCGAACTGAACACAGTCGGGCGCCACGCACCACACGACGGCGGCGGCCGAGTCAACAGCTCAGACGAACGTTGACAGGTTGACAGGACGAAAACGGAGCCGCACGTCGGCAACACATTTCACACACACACGCACACAACACGGAGGATCAGCGCAACAGCGAGGCGTAACGAACGGAAAAAACGCTCCTTAAACCGTAACGTACGTAACGTAGGCCACCACGGCCAAGCGGCTCCCGGCTGCCATTTCCACGGGATTTCCACCCTTTTCGGGTGTTAAACAGTAAACGCACTTTCCCGAACCCGTACACGAGAACCTCGAAGAAACAAAAGCGCCAAGTTGGCCCCAGTTACGCGAAGATAGTTCTCTTTTTCCACTTTATTCTGACACCTCAACGCTCGGCACCATTCTTCTTCGACACATCGAACCACCACAGACGCTGTCGGTTTTCACACTTCCTTCGCATTGCATACACATATGCACTCATGAATACGCACGCACTGGCGTAATCGTCGCACACAACCGCAGCCAGGCCAGGATAAGCCAGCCAAATCTCACTCTTCTGTGCCACTGGTTAATTAACGAATTAGAAATTTAAAAAAAGTAGAACTCAAGAGCTAGCGGCCCACTGATGAACACCTACAACACACACAAACACACCCACAAAGGCACGGATGAAAAAGGGGAGAAGAAAAGCAAATTAGAATTCGAACGGTTTTGCACGCCTCCCCGCTACCAAACATCCGTTAATTTCGTTCTGAGCAGTATCGGGCGGAAGTGAAAGAGACGGAATTCCAAAGCGCGGCAACAAAAAGCTCGTTTAAGAGGCACTGGGCTAATGAAAATTAAGACTACCGCTCGTGTCTGTAACCAAAGGCAACCAAAGCAGCAACATCACACAACGGGTACAGCATCAACAACGATACGCATCAACTTCAGGTGGTAAATCTCTCGTCAAAGATGGGTCGTCCCCGGCACAATACATGCATCGATGCACTTTCTGTCGCCCTTGCGCTCTCGCCAACTGCCCTAGTATCTCTGTTCCTTTTGCGCGGGCACAAACGCACACACGTAGAACACAATTATCACCGTTGCGCTTTGGTTGTTTTTGGAATTCGATTTTTCTTTTCCCTCCTCGATTCTTGCTCTTGCTGCACCGCGGCGCGTCTTCTTTTCCCGTCCCGAATGCTGTCTGTATTTACTCGCCGCAGTCCGGATTTCGCATCCACGTTTGGGATGGGCAAACGTCCTGAGCGATGTCGAAAGGACGAGCCGCAAAACCGTTTGCCACAAAAGATGCAGTATGGTTCTAGAAGCTGTCGAGTGACCGGTCAGAAAATCGCAGCCTGCTGCGAAAAGAGAAAATTGATGATTCATAATGCTTCCACGCCATCGCCCCGCTCCATCGGAGGTTTATTCTCCCGTCGGATGCTACCCAACGCAATCTTCCGGCTTCGGCGGCACGCTTCCGTCACGTTCGCATCTTCCGCGCCAACAATTGCCCGTAATGATTGGGGCCCGCCTAGCCTAGCATGAAGCAAGGAAGGTTCCGGATGGCGATGCTTGCAAATCTCGGGAGCCCCAGCGCACGGCGAGGTTGATGGAGAACCACGGTCCGGGTAGCACACACATCGGTCGCCTACGAGGCTACGTACAGGCCGAGCAAACACATCCTCATCCATTCTCGAGGCACGCAACGGTACAGCTACATACAAAGCCGAAGCCAGCGCGCGTTCACACAGATCCCCCGGCTAATGAGTTTTGCGCTTTTCTCGCACACACGGTTCACGCTCGAAAAGGCCACTCCAACCCGCCGTCACCTACCGGACGTTCGGAGTTTAGCGTAACATCCAAATCTAACCGATTCCTTCGTATGTCGCACACAGCACCGTTGCGAGTCTTATGAGCACAGCATTCCGTACAGTAACCCACAATTGACAGTGTAACAACAATCAGAAATAGCCACATTGGGAGGAAAACTGGGCAAATGCAACGGCGGCGGACTTTCGCATCGGAATGCGAAAACTTTTGCACCAACGTACAACTCAATTAAGCACGGCGGATTGGAAAACAGAGTTTAACAGCACGCATACTAGTGGTGGGGCAGCACTGCTGGAGTATTTCGGACTAAGTACCAACATCACATTCACCGGGGGTCACGGGAATCTGCACGACGGCCAACGTTATCACGTCACCAAAGTTGTGCGAGAATGTCCATATATTTCGGGGACGCAAAAGAAATGCTCTCCGTTTCGACTTCGATTGCAAACGATCGCTCCGTCGTTTGTCGTCGTCGTCAATCGGACATTTTTTCGGACACCAGCACGCTAACGCCGGTTGTCTCGCTCTGGCGCCCAGTGTCGGCTGATCGAGCTTGCGATTTCCTTTGCGGCTCGCCTCGGCTCGGCTTCACTACTACCAACGCACAGCGCTCCCTATAGCCGTCATCGTCATCGTCATTGTCGCGATCATTGTACCGCATACCATGGAAGTGATGCGCTCAGCACACGCCAGCAACAGCAGCCGAATATCTAATCGCAGCAATCGTTTTTTGCAGAAACATGTCACTCTGTCGGCATAATTCGTCATCAATCGAACGAATGGGCAACGCAGCGCCCGAAACGTAATGCCCGCATCGCCAACTATGCAATACACGCTCGGTGCGGATGTGTGCGGAGTCGTTCCTAATGCTCTCAAGTGACACAGCGTAAGCGAAGCATTCCTTCGACGCGACGGTCGATGTTTTGCGTGGCACAATGCTCTGGGTAAGTTGATCTGAAACACTGGTATTTCATACCGAACAACACACAGATTTTGAGCTAACACGGAATCTTACGGAGAAAAGTGTAACGGACGGCTCTTGCACGAACGAAACACGAACCGAAATACAACGTTCACTTGAATTTTTTTCTGTCTTTTGACTTTTCACAGGAACTGACACAGACAGACTTTTGAACCTGACTTTTCTTTACCGAAACTGACCAAGTGCCGAACGGGACAGAGCATGACGCTAGAGCGAGATAATCGATGTTTTTTTCTTTTTTTCCTTGTTTTCATATGCATATTTTTATCTAAATCTTGCATTTTTCCTCAAGGTGGTTCAAAGGCACATAACACATAATTAAGTTTAAAAATACACAATTTTGTGGCTCGATAGTTTGATGATACGATGTCATCCGCGCGATGCTTTTACTTCAGCGGTTCCGTGGACACCGCAAATGTCAAACCTGCCATTGTTTACAAATAACTCTACCGAAACCTCGCACCGGTAAAGTTACCAGCCGCAAATTAGTAATCTTGTTTATGTAACGCATTTGCGTCTCGGGTGGTTTTAGTGAACTACCTTTCCGCAGCGATGGCCAGTGGACCTCCGACACGCAACATCCTTCGTATCGTGCTGGACAACTTCCTCAAATCATTTAAGCCTCGCCAGATGAAGGGCAACTTGGTGGGAGAGGATTACTTCGGCAACAAATACTACGAGATTCCGCCCGATCCTTCGGTGGGCCGGCGTAAAGCGTCCCGGTGGTTCGAACCTACGGCCAAGGAAGCATACGATCAGGAAATCACCGCAGAATGGGAAGCGTGGCTCCGGGGTAGAAGGTAGGACACGAATCGGAAACTCGATCGGTCGAAGAGTTACCTACCTTTTACACGTTTCACCCACTTGCAGAAGGGAACCTCCGACGCAGGAGGAATTGCTGAAAAATTTGGCAATAATGAAAATGAAAGAACGCAATGCGGCCGAGCTGGAGGCCAAGTATAGCAAAGCGAAAGACACCCAAGCCCTGGAACAGCAGAAAACTGGCATGGGGTCGTTCCCACAGTACGACGAGTACGAAGTGATGCCCGGCAAGGGAAAACATGAAAAGTAACATTGGACACGCGCTTCTACAGGCACCGTCGAACAAAATTACGTAAACCCCGATGTGTGTGTCGAGACAGTAGTTCTTTATTTTATCGATCGTATGAGAAAAGAACTCTTCCTTGTGTTAAAGTTGTATATACACTAATATTTATTCTAATATGCAAGACCGAAGAATGATGCATCCGCTGTCTCTCTAAGGTGTTTGCCTTACAATGGTTTTGCAAATTACTGCACTTTTGAAACAGAAAGAAAAGTGTCCGCCGCCATTTTCGTGCTGGAATCAGAAGCGACGGTATATGGTTGTAGATGTTTTGAGCCCTAACCAAATAACCTAACCGGCCATCAGCATGCGATTTGGCGTCGCTGATTTGTAGCATTACTAATTTCGTATTCATTCTTCCGTTCTTAAAGCCACCGATTCTGAACAAATCGAACGAGGATCACTGTTTACTCGATTTTTATGCGGTTTCATTCAGCCCGCTGGACGTCGTAAAGTACAAGAAGTACCTGTCGTAAAAGGGAAAGATTGTTTTATCTTCATTTGTTCTCATTTGCTGTTCTGCTAACTTCTAACGTATCTCCTAAATAGTAGATATTTCTTAATTCGTCTCCCCGTTTCAACATTGCATTATGATAGTTGCATCATACAATACAGTTTACTCCCACGAACACCTGTTAATTCTAAAATCGTACCATCTCTCCGTCGGTATCAATTTACTGGTCTTGTAATCTTCCTCTCCCGTGTTCTCAACCATAGCCAAACTGATTCAAGTTGAGTGGTGCTACCGTGGTGATGATGTGATTTGATAAAGAAAACGTTACAATCTATCTGGCCGTTCTGAAATGCGGTACACGATGGTCTACTATCGATAGTGTCGTACCTTAGTCTCACGAAGAAAATTGATTACGAAATGAATTTCCAAGACATACATCGACCACACGTTGGGTCCCTCTTGCGAGAATGGACAACATCTTTCGAGGTTAGTGCGACCATCGGCATCGCACCAACTGATCCGGGAACCACAACTGCTCCTCACCACCGCAAGAGGTATTGATCGCGCACGGAAATCTCCCGAGGACATTCGATCCTCTTTCGAGTGGAGGAGGAGGGGAGTGCAAGAGGATGCAGCTCGCATTGCATCGCAATTTTATGAAGCAAGGACTCAGTGTACTTAACCAGACAGATCGCCATGATCATAGAGAGCCTGATCGTATGACTCCGCTTTGACCAGCCGGCCGCCAAAGTAGCGACCGTTCAATGCGTCGCGGGCTTTGTCTGCTTCGGTCGCCTGCGAAAACTCGACGTAGATCTTGACGATCATGTCCGTGTTGTCGTCCTCGGCATAGGTGCCCTCGGACTGGCGCTCCTTGTAGATAATAACCCGCTTCACGTCACCGTACTTGCCACACTCATCTTGAATCTCATCCTCCAGCATCTCGTCCACCTCTTCCGGACCGACCATATTGCGCAGTATCACGACTTTGCTTTCGCGTGGCCGCATTAGTCGCTGCATCACCAAGTGACGCGCGCTCTGGCCCTTGATCGACATTGACTCCTGCTGCTGCAGTGTCTGCGGTTCACCCTCCTCCAACAGCTTCTTCTGTAACTCCTCTTGTTGCTTTTCCTGTGCTTTCTTGTACACGTCCTCCGCTGTCGCGTTCGGAGCGGCAGCTGCTGCGGCAGCCGCCGCCGCAGCCGCTGCAGCCGCCGCAGCAACCGCCGCTGGATTGGCTTGGCTCAGAACGGTCGGTAGCGTCTTTACGGTCGCTCCCAGGACGGGATTCATGAGCAACGACGGAGCGAGTCCAAGTGCAGCACCGCTCGGTGCCCCCAGCAGACCGGGCTGCTGATTGATGGCGGCCGCTGCCTGTGTGGCCGCGGCCAGGTGGGCCTGAGCCACCAAACCGGCACTTGCTGCCGTCGTTATGGTGGGATTCATCGGCAACCCACCGAGACCCACCTTCAGCGTAGGTGCGGTGGCCGACAGACCCAACACTGCGTTTGTTGCGACCGCGTCCATGGCCTGTATTTTGGCTGTTGCAGCCGCCGCTGCTACGGCAGCAGCCGTCGGCATTGCCGAATTGGCCGCCGGGCCCATCAATGCGTTTGGTGGCGTAATCGAACGACCAACTCTGAATATAAATGAGAAGGCAAAATAAATCAATTTTTGGCTTATCTGCGCCGTACGGTGGCTTCGCAGCCGAACTCACCTCAACAGTTGGCCGCCGAGATCGAACAAGTTCATACTGGCAATTGCTTCAATGGCTGATTGGTTCGTCTGGTACTCAATGAACCCGTATCCCTTGTGCGAGTGCACGGCATTGCCTTGCGACATCTTGCACGTTACGATCGGGCCGAACGCTTCGAACACGCTCTTGATGTCTTCCTCGGTGAGATCCGGATGAATGGACGCGATGTAGATCCGATTGTAGCTCTTGGCTTCTTCCTGTATCTCGTCAATCACCTGCTGTGCTTGGGGCATGTTGCTCGGTCGTCCCACTTTGATGTTGCGCCCACCCAGCATTGCACCATTCATCTGCTCCAATGCGAGCTGTGCGCCTTCCGGAATTTCGTACTCGACAAACGCAAATCCTTTGTGCTTCTGAGTGATCGGATCCCACGACATGTTGATCGATTTGATCGGCCCGAACGGTAGGAACGCTGCTCGGATCGTATCCTCCTTTAGCTCGAATGAAATGCTGCCGACGTACACACTATGAAAGAAATATGAATAATTTGTTAGCACCAAAGTCGCTAGACGGAACCATCCAGTGATATTTTCTATTTTAAATTGAATGACTGAAAATTTACTGGACAATCAGATCTTATCAGCTGTGATGGCATCAAATGAGTTTAAAATGGATTTTCAAAGCATTGTTAAAATGCGATGAAACTCAACGTTTCACCATTCAGAAATGTATCTTTAAGGTCGACATCATTATTTGTCCAGGCAATTTAATTTCAAAATATCCCAAAAATTCTAATTCTAATCTTCTAATCTTTCATAGGGGGTCACTTACCGACACATCAAGGCCAATGCCTGTTGGCGCTGAACTTGTGTCCGCTGACTGGCGAGCTGCTGCTGCTGGTGGGCAAGCGTTTGCTTCATCAGCACCATCTTGATGCTCTGCTCCATCGCATACTTCTTCGCGCGTGTCACGAGATCGTGCTGCTCCGACGTCAGGCGCGGCAGTGCACCACCCAATATGCCGAGTAGCGCCGATCGAGTACCCGGACCGAAGGCCACATCGCCCATTTGGCGTAGGTCGTATACGGGCTGCAGAATGAACGGCGAAATCTTCGTTTCTGCGGGGGTTTTCGAAGAAAACGGAATAGTATTAGTTTTGCTTTCACTGACCACTGGCAAGAGACCCCTTTCCACTTGTCGAACATGTAATATGATCTAATAATTAAGCCTATTGAGTCCCACTCTAAATGAAATTATTCATTCTCTCCACTGTTCGTTGAGGGCTAGAAATTTGGAGGGGCAGGAAAATGGATGGCAGACGAAGTAGATCGATAGAACGGTAGGTTGCGAAGCAAGTTGCAAAGGTTCGTATGTTCCGAGTATAGAGCCATTTGTTTGAACCATAACCAATGTTTCGGCACTACGGAGCAGCACGTTTTCCAAAAAAACTGAACCTATTTCCTTTAATAGTAAGGACAAGTAGTAGATTTGTTAATTTCTCTTCGACCGACTATCAGTAGATTGTAGAAAAAATAGTTTACTTGCATTAAAGGGATAGTAATCCAGCACTTACTATGCACAAACTCTTTTTGCAAAAAAAAACTAATATGACTAAATGAAACGTGTGCTATCAACGTTTTCGATGCTTTCAATATTTCTTATCACTACCATTGAAATTTTTTATGTTTACACGGCTTCAACAACTCAAACTGGAATTCCAGATTATTGCGCTGTCCGCTGGCAATCCAGGCAACTGATAACATTTTCCAGGACCCTTCAGCACCAATAAGCCGCGGGCGCGGCAACCGGAAACCGTTCAACATTCACTAGATTGTTTTCAAACCTTTTTTTTTTTTAATTCAACCTTCATGTTGGGCAAACTCACTCATAAAAATGCTTCAGCATTGTTCAACTTTCGTACCATTACCAAAAAGGCACAGAACCATAATAATAACCCCTTGTGCCATGCCGTACTTCGCACGAATCAATAAACGAGTAACCAAAGACGAGAGGAAGGAGTAGATTATAAAATTGGAATTCAGGCACATTCTTCGATGTTGCGAATCGGTGTTGGACATTTTCGCATCAGAAAAGGGATCTTGTTAAAATACGCATTGTAGAGCTAAGAAAATAAAACAAAACAACAGATGAGAAATCAGTTCTAACCTCTTCCATGGATCTCTTGAAGGGGAAGAAGACTCGTGGGCACACACATGCCACGAGTCAGAGTTCACAACTACAACAATTTCATTGTTTTCGCCTCGTACACTCTGCGAATACTGTTTTGTGTGTTGTGTTTTGTTCAGCAATACTCGTTTTTGCTACTTTCAGTTTCATACTCTGTCTTACGAGGCTGCGCTCTGCGTAAGGCACAGGGATAATACGGGACGCGAAACACGTAAACGGGCCAAAGAACAGGTAGTAGAAGTTATGATGTTGGTGGTAGTAGAAGTAGTAGCAGAGGTAGCAGTAGGCGCTAGTAGCAGTGGTGGTGGTGGTGGTGGTGGTAGTAGTAGTAGTAGTAGTAGATAGGCGAACGATCTGAGTTTTGGCCTATTGGCTTGCAAGTGATCAAAAGGTGATATGATGACGGAAGAAGAGTAGTGGGAACCGTTCGTTTGGCGGTACGTTTGCATAGAGCCGCGATTTTGCACTTTTCGCTCGGAGGGATGAAACAAAAAGAGAAAGACATAGAAAGAGAGAGAAAAACAAAAACAATACGAGAATAGATCCTGAAAATAAATAAAAACAAGAAAAAATAATGCGGATTAATTAGTTGACTCGATGAAGGAAGAAGCGGCGTGATGGTTGGTAGGGAGTTTAGAGAACACAGAGCGAGCGTGCGTCACGTGTTACGACGTCACATCATATCCGCGATGTCGAACTCAACTCGACTGAGTGTTTCCGGTGCTTTCAGTCTCGAGCATCAGCAAATAGAGTTTGGGCGATTAAACGAAGATTAAAATAGTTTGTATAATCCAGTCCAGTAGCATAAATTCCAATATGGAATACGTATTGAACGAATCAAGCTCAAGGCCATAAAATGAACCATGACCCAGTTTTCAGCCAGTTTATGTGTACTATTTTTAACAATTCTTCTATGAACGTTTGTTGATTTCATGACCCAAACAAACATGATTTCATGAACACGATAATTAGTAAAAATAATATTTTACTTTGCCTCACATACGGCAACATGTAGTCTTCTTATTAGTGGATAAAAACACCGTTAGCTTCATCAAGCTACAAACGAATAGAATTTAATCGGAGCAAACGGGAGAACAAAAATAAGAGTTAGATCAAAACAAGGACATATCATCGTTGTGTGTTGCATAATCAGGACATGCTGGCGGCTTCTACCAAAGTTATAAGTGATGCGGTCGCGCGAAGTACGTAAACTATCGGAAGTGAGAAGGTTTAAGGTTTGTCGGATTGTTTCTCCCAGCAGAACCGGAAAGCCTTCACGTCCATGCATTTGGTCGCATCCGGGCGCCATGGTACACGCAAACAGTTGGTAGATATAGTTTAGTTTAAATACAGAGAAAGAGAGAGAAAAAGAAATACAAAAGAGAGAGAGAGAGAAAGAGAGAGAGATAGAAACAGAGAAAAGAGAGCAAGAACAAAATCGAGACAAAAACCATTGGCCGACATTCCCGCAGTCCAAGCAGCCGCGACGGCCAAGCGGTTGGGATGAATTGGACATTGAGGCGACGAGATTCACTCTTTGGTGGCGCGCTGGTGTGACTGTAGAGATGGTACCATTTGCTGTTGCTTTCAACCAGAACACACGCGGCGAAGATAAGAAAGACTTGATTTTTTTAATGGTATGATTTTACTACTACTTGGCAATGAAATGTTACTGTGAATGTATGCATTTGTTATAGCGTGCACCTTTGGCTCTCTTTCTCTTTAGGTTTGCTTCGCACAACCTCCGCCGTCGTGTTACGCGCGTGTCTGGGGAAAAAATCAAAACTCTACTACCGATACTAACGATTAGTCGTTAAGGTCATTCCCGCCTCCCGACGCTAGCGGCAAATCCCCTCTAACCTGTCGCATTTGACCACCAGCTTTACACCAGCCCATGCTCAACAAACTTTTCACTACGCCGAGCCCCCGGCCCTCTGAATGCAATCACAGGCGGGAGTAACATTTGGCAACAGTACCACCCTTTGCCACATCTCTACTCTTGACGCCGTACGTAACCTTTTTCTTTTCATAAGCTCATACATCACAACACGAACACAACACGGTTCGCTGAAAGTACGAAAAAACACAAAAAGACGAAAAGGAAAAAGAGAGAGAGAGAGAGAGAAAAAGAGAGATAGAGAAAAAGAATACAATGTTCCAGAAACAAGCAACCAGTGCTGCGACGGTGATGGAAACCGGGACATCCTCTAGGTTCAAATAATACGCAATACGATCGCGAGACAGAGGGATCCTCTTTCATCCCTTCTCATGAGAGCCAGAGATCACGTCTATCACCTCCGAGGATCACTTTTATGTTCATTTGATTATCTGTGTGAACGAAATAAGTCTATTGGGTTGGTTTTGTTTACGTTGGTGAAATAAAAAAAGAGGAAGATAAACACGAAGTAAGGAAGTAGACAGGATGTCGCGTCTCCTCTCTGCCTCTTGTGGGGGTCTGGGTCTTATAGTGCTCTTATGTGCGCCGCTGACCCGTTGGTACGTCACGACGATTAGCAGACGCCGGCACACGGAAAGAAGAAGAGCCGGTCCTCCTCCTCTCACGATCCATCTCCCCGAAGCCGCGAAGAGCTGGTTGTTGACGATTTCAGGTTGAAAGAAGAAGAATAAGAAGAAGAAGAAAAGGTGACGCGCTCGGCCGAGCCCGTCTTCGCGCGACGACAGGTATATTGTATAAAAAGTATATTAAAAATCAAACACAATCCAATTTTTCAACGGACTTCAAGTTGCGTGTTCACGTAAACTGCCAAATGGTTTTGGCACACTTCGCAACCACGGAGTAAATTGCCGCTACTTTCGCCACAAAATAGTTGACCAAAGAGTTAAGGGTGCAAAAGGACTTAAGAAATGCGCCGCTTAACTGTAATATAAACCCGCAAAATTTCCATATACTTTTAGCAACATCCATGCATCAGATACTGATGCTGCAGCTCTTTAACCTTTGCACGTTTGTACTGAGACGCGTGGAATTTTGGTTGTTCTTACACACAAAGCGGTTACGATTTAAAAATATAGTTAATACACGGTATAGGCTTAGGTTACCTCCCAAAGTACGAATGCATTGCACTGCGCGTGCCTCATGCATGAAGTTCAAAACAGACTCCCTCACTTTGATCTATATTCCATCAGTTTGGGAGTAATTGATAGAATATTGTTCTAGAAACCCTTCAATTAATACATATTTTTATGTAACAGCTGAAAGTACAGAACAAAAAAAAGAAAGAAAGAAACGAAGAAATCTCATGAATTGATTTTGTTGTGTGCGATGACCAGCGACGATCAGGGAAGTAACAGGTATGGGGTGTGAAATATCGTGTGAAAGGATCGACAGTCCCATCCGGGTGATGGTCTGTGCTAAACTGGAACCGAAGTGGACCAAGTACGGAATAAAAGTTTTGTAACTATATTTCTTATGTTTTTTTAAATAAATCATAAAGTACAGCGGTACGGGATGTTTCTAGTGCTTTTTTTTGCTATAGATGCATCTTCTTTTGATCCGACAGCTACAATTGCCGATAGATGAATTTAGCGCAGCATAGTTGATACGAGAGGCATCTAACGGTATCATCATTTTTGAAAAAGAACTAAATAAAATATGTTTTGAAAAACGGTCCAACCAAAAATTTTACTATCAAAAGAGAAACACAAGAATAACGCTGCTCACTAATGTGGCAACAATTCTACTATCAATTCAAATGAATGCACAATGCTCACGAGGAGCACAAGCATCAGCACTGAATTCATCGACAAAGGATTGACACAACAAGTGTAAGAAAATACCTTAATGTGGTGTTCAAAAAGAGGGCCGGAGGCCGGAAGCAACATACTTCGCAAGAGCATGAAATACACTGGAAGAGATAAAATGTGATAAGCACATTTGTTTTGGTTGGTGTGCGTTAATGGAGTGGTGAAACCAGTGTATGATATTGTTTATTTTACCTATAATTGAAGAGAAAAAGAAAAAAACGAGAAAGAGAAAGAGAGAGAGAGAGAGAAAGAGAGAGAAGAGGTGATGCACAATAGAAAGCAAATCTGGTTATTCGGGGATGACTATTTACAGTACAGAGAATTGAAAATTGATTCGCATTTCCATTCACTCTCATTTCTCATTAGAATTTTCCGCAAACTGTTTGCAAAAGAGAAGACAAGACAAACAACAGAACGCCGGCGGCCAAGAAGCAACTACCGGTGCGGGAGCACTCTCTTACTACACAGCACGGTAAGAGCGAGACTGTCTTGGATAGCGGAAGGATTTTCTGTTCCTTCACCGCTACTTCAAACCCTCGCTAATCAACCCTATCAGTCGACTTCGATAGAACCGTGTCAATAGTTGGCGTAGCGTAATTGGCGTGTGTGTGTCCCGCACGCGGTTGTTTCTCTCTTTACGGTAAGGGTTGTACTCGTTTCTTTTATGGAAAACAATATTAAGCAACCATTTGTTTGATGGGGCGCACAATAAATGCTGCACTTACCACGTTCGCGCTCCTCGCGTTCTCTTTCCCGGCGCTCACGGCGTTCGCGGTCACGTTCGCGCTCTTTGTCACGCTTGGAAAGCTTTGCCGGTGGCGGAGAGATGTCCAGTTCTTTGCGATATTCCTCACGGGCGGGTGAGGCCTCGCTGTTGTTGTTGTTGCTTCCAGAATTATACTCGTTGCTTCCCTGCGTAGGAAATTTTAAAAAAGGACATTAATGGACGAAAACTTGGCAAGGCCACCGCAACAGGACGTTCAAGGACGTTGCTAATAACAACAACGGGTGTCTTTTGCGTAGTTTACCCACAAAAAAACATAATCTTATCCGGCTAGTACAACCGCCGAGCGGTACAGGCCTGTAAACATCTACAAACGCAAAATCTTCCGCACTTTGGTATCCACCCACCGGGACATGCACAACCAGAAAGCCACACACCCGGAACGAAAGTTAGACATTGGCGGCGGTGCTATGGTTTGTAGCGCCCCCCTCAGGAAGCCAAGCAATCGGAACGCCGCCATATTGGATTTCTAGCGAAGCATACCATCGATTCGCACCGTTTTGCAATCGCACTTTACGGCTCAAATAACAACTGCTCCACCGAACGAACAGTACACTTACCATCGCTACAACACCATTCATATTCTTAACACCACGCAGAGCAATAGAGTGCACGTTTTCAACAAGTTTAGTTACAAAATCACCGGATCGTACGCTTGGCACACACCTAGCACACACTCTTTGCAGGCAAATTTTCACTCTTTGACAGGCGTGCGCTTTGGCTGCGTGCGTTGACAGCGTCCGCTTGCTGCTTCGTATGTTTCCAAAGGGAGACCGGCAAATGTTTTGATTGGCCGGCTGATCTCCTTTCGAGCGTGAGGGCCTGTGTTTGTTGTGCGATTTAAAACCGTGAAAATGGAACAGTGCATAAAAGAACTACTTGCACTACTCTCCACTAGCCCTTGTATCAACTGCTACATTCAGAGCAAATGTTGCGGAAGTGAAAAATTGTACCAAAGCGTTATAAACACAACCATCCAGTCCTTGATTGCCGATCAGGATGTTGGGGTCTCAAGCGGTTTGCCGAAAAATTTGGTGAAAGTTGGTTTATTGTACGACACCATTTACAATCGATTGCACACCGGCCAGTGGCAAGAAGTTCAGCCCGAGGAAAGGGAAATATTCACAATATTGTCCTACATAAGGGTACTTGCGTTAGCTTGTTGATTTACGGTTAGAAACATTCACATATCTAATCTATTTCAGATTGTTCACATAATGTTGGCTTCAAAAGAACCAGAAGTTGCGCTGAAGGATGGAACGTATCTGGCTGACTTGGGACTGATGCTGGGGGCAAGGATAGCGACAGCAGCATCAAACGATCTTCTAACCGAAGCGGCTACCATTTTGACGACTCATTTGTGTAAGTTTGTTGTGAAGTTTAATTTCCTTCGTTGTAATCAGTGTTTTTTTTTATTTAGCCAAAATAAACTCACGGAAACTACCTTTAAAACGGCTTAAAGTGAGTGAAGCTATCGACGATGCTGATACCGTACACAGCGATAGCGATGTGCCGGTACTGGAATGTCCCTCGTTAGACTATTTCAGGTACGCCGAGTTTCATCAACACAATTTAAAATGATTAAAACTGTCATATTACTTCAGAACACGCTGCTACGATTGCAAACAGCCCGCACTTTTGCGAAAAGTTATTGACGACTGGCCAGCCGTGCGCCGGTGGCACGATCTAAACTACCTGCTCAGTGTTGCCGGGGAACGGACAGTTCCCGTAGAGATCGGTTCGCAGTACAGCAACGAAGACTGGTCCCAGAGATTGATGAAGTTTGGCGAATTCCTACAGCAAACGCTGTCCAACGATCTGGACGAGTCCACCGATCCGGTTGCTTATCTGGCACAGCATGATTTGTTCGATCAAATTCCGGCCCTTCGGCGTGACATCGTCGTGCCCGATTATGTTGGCCGCACGGACACTGCTCCACGCATCAAGGCTTGGCTCGGTCCGCGGGGAACCGTTTCGCCGCTACACACCGATCCCTGTCACAACCTGCTGTGTCAGGTAATGCGCTCTCGCCATGCCATCTACGCTATGCTATTAACGGTCCTAATGCATGTTTCATCCGCTCAGGTGTTCGGCAGTAAGCTTATCATTCTCGCACGACCAGAAGACACAGAAAGCCTGTATCCTCACGATCACTTTATACTGAACAACACGTCCCGAGTCGATGCCCGGCATCTGGACTACGAGCGCTTTCCGTTGCTGAAGCAGGTACGCTTCTACCGTCTGACGCTGCGCCGTGGCGAAGCGCTGTACATACCACCAAAGTGGTGGCATTATGTGGAGTCCCTGTCACCGAGCTTCTCGGTTAGCTTTTGGTTTGAATGATTCATGGTGACTGCTGCTGATGATGCGGTTGGCGCTGCGTACGGTAAACGGCAACCGAAATAAACACTTATCAAATCAATCCCCGCCAGACAGAGAGGAGAACCGAGCAGAACACGCTGTTCATCTCCCGAATCTGCCGGGCAAACATTTCAAACGAAGTGTAGATAGTGAACCGCAGCGCACATGCGCCATAGACGCAGCATCCGGCCGAAGTGGCCTCGCTGCTGACTAAACGACAGTAGGTGTCAGAAAAGGCGAATTGAATAGTTGTAGATTCGAAAGAATTCGACTCGTTAACACAAACTAATCGAAGAAACCTCCATTCTCCATCAGAAAGGTGTTAGTTGGCAGACGATACACCCCAAGATTGGGTATATTTTTCTTGTTCACCCAGCAGAATCATTACTCAGCATACGTTCTAGCAGTCACTGTAGCTGGGAGCCAGCTGGCGGCATCCTGTTTAAATAAGCGTACACTTCGGCACCGTGCCGTTAGTATCGTCGACGGTTACGGGATGAACGGTGTTGCCCTTTGCGAGGAATCGAACTGTATCGTAGAGTTCGTTATCGCGTTACGGTCGTTGGCAAATGTCGCTGTGTTGTTCGATTTTTGGCGCCTTTAATCCGATTTAATACGTGCTCGGCACGCAGCTCAAAACAGTGTTCCTGGTATCCCAACGCGGTGTCCGTGGCCTATCGGTTTGAGTGGTTTTGATAGCGGTTTTTATTTGTTTTTTATTTGTCGTGATTTTGAAAATACATTTTACGCACTTTCTTTCGTTTCTGTGCACTGTATTGGATGTGTGTCGGTTGGCCGATTGGGACAAAATTATTCACCGAAGCGAAAGTAGTGAGCGAAGCGAAACGACGCCGGGAAACAATAGACGCAAGAAGTACAGCTGAATCCGCGTATCGAAAGAATAACGAATAACAATCCGTGTACGCCGCAAGGCACACGCTGAAATGTTTGGCATTAATTTGTTCAATGGCGTGTTGACAGTTTTTCTATTTGCACAAGGTAAGTACCAATGAACAATAGGATCCGGTATCGGTAGCGCGTTTTCGGAAGAAGACGGGGCACAGAAGGGCTCGATTACCTCGAGGCACTGTCGCTCAACGATGCGAAACGGCTTTGTTGCTGTTCCCGTCGTTCGTCGGGTTCTGCGGTTGGTTAGACAAATCCCATTTAATACATTTGCCCACCCGTAGCAGGGTTTATGGTTTGGCTTTCGCGAGAATAGCTTTATTTTGTTTGACCGACGACGACGACGACGGTGTTGTTGATCAAAGAGTATTGCCGATCCCGAATGGTGAGGGCCTCCGGCGAGACGTATCCTTGGAAACGCACAAATCGAAAGCTGCCACCGGTAGCCGATCCTAACGATGCAAGCCTCGTTCCTGTCCCCGGACACAATGCCCAGTAACCACAGCCTTTTTTTGGTGCTTGTGACCACCATGAAAGTCACTGTGTTTTGGCAAACTCCGTATTCCTCGAACGGTGGGAGGTGTAATATTTGAATTGTCGTTTTTTCCTACATTGCAGAAAAGAGAAACCGCACTCCCATGGTGTTGGAAGCGCGCCAAACTCCTGTTCCAAGACAAGGCACAGGACCGACGCTTCCTCTTCCGTCGGTGCACACTGGTGGCTGTCGGTCACAAAGGATTAAACATTAATTCACTGTCCTAATGGGTGTTGTTGTCCCGAATAGCAGTGGCCTATTTGCTTGGTGGCGGTCGGTTGGAGGTGGCATTCAACCTGGGCCACTTGTACCTACCGTTTATTGCTTACGCTCAGCGTAACGCGTGTAAAGCACTGGGCGTCTCCATCCGCAATGCGCCCCGATCGGTCGAGTGCTGCTCCGTTGTCGATTTTCCTGGTTTCGGTTCGGGGAACTGTTGTTTTCCGACGATGGCCCAGAGCATTGAATTCCATTGCTAATCCTTCGGCTCAGTGGTGCGAAAGGAATCCGGTTTTATTGTTTATTTCTCTTTTATAGCTTTTTAAACATTGGCCCGACATGCTCTGTTTTTCCTTTGCCTTTGGGAGTATTGGGATGGCTTATGGTGGTGGTTCGATGGCCTACGTGGCAACGGCCACAACAAATCGCTGTGATGGCATATTTCACTTGTTTTATGGGACCGACGTTTTGCGACCAAAGGGCGACCTGGAGAGTCATAACGTAATGTCGCTTCGAAGGCGTCAGACGTAATCCGTACCTAATTTTCGTTTGGACTTGTAGCGTTAATTTATACTGACTTTAGTTTATGGTGAAAGCAATAGGTTTTTTTAAATCAGATTTCTGGTACCCCAAGAGCCCTTTTGATATAATAACCTTATAGAAATTTGATACAATAGTTCGAGTGTATACCCAACTTTTGTAGTCATTTGAAATTTAAATGGTACTCTGTTTAGTTATACTTCACTTGAATATTAAACTTTGAACCAGGTTATTTAAACCGATTAAAGTTGCATTCGATTGCTTTCTTAATTGTAATATTTTACTGCAGAACGAGGAACCCAATTTAGTCCATTTGATGGTTCATTAGCCAGGTTTTATCAATTGCAAATTATTGGACAAGCCCGACTTGTTGCACCGACGCACACATACACAACTGGCGATTACAGAAACCAAAACCCCTTGAAGAGACAGAAAACTTAAGTCTGTTACTCATAATAGGGAGCATTTAAATGCCTATCGTCCTATATTAGATGTATTGCAAACCATGGCAGATGACAAATTTCAGTATGAATTAATATATTTGATCTTTTTTATTCGCATTGATTGGTATTCTATCCAATTCCGCTTTCACCGTTGGCCACACGCCAACCGACAGTTGTCTGTGGGCTCTGTTTCTCAACTGCGGTTGACACCTCAACATGGGACACATCGTTTAAAAGCAATTTGCGAGTTTGATTTGCAAACGACCCGAACGGTACACGGCCACTTGACGCAGTCATAAGGACATGTGTTTTCGGTGGAGTGCAGGGTGCTTCCCTACCGTCCAATCGTATCCGGGCCAGAACAGGTATTATTGTGTCAGACACAGCAAACGTCCTGTCATGTCCTTTCACCACGTGTGAGTGCGTACGAAAAAAAGAGGAAGTCCCTCGGGGCAGCATTCGTTCGGATGTTAGCGGGTTTGTGGACATGTGGGGCAGTGTCAAAGAATATTGGGGAAAAAGTAGTAGTTCAGCGCAAAAAGCCGACAGCCGTGCTATGAAGTACTATCGTAATTGGGGGGTTTTGTGCTCTTGTCATTAGAAAAAACAAATCAGTAAGAACGTAACATAATACCATTCGAAACTACAGGGTGGTCAAAAACGCGTGCACATTTTGATTTGGTTATAAAACAAAAACGGCTGAATATTTTTCGATGCTTAAACATTTATTTGAAAGGTTGATCATCAAATTTATGTGTGAAAAACAATTTCGCTCAAATGTCCACCACGACTGGCTTCGCAGTACCCTATTCGGTCGACCCTATTTTTGAGCACTTTTTCGACTGTCGTTGGTCCTATCGCGGCAATGGCAATTTCAATTTCGCTCTTAAGGTCGTCAATAGTTGCTGGTTTGTTCGCATTACATTTATCTTTCACCGCTCCCCAAAGATAATAATCCAAATGCGTCAAATCGCAGCTTCTTGGAGGCCAATTCCGCTAAATGTTTGATTTTCGAAGATGCGGCGCAAACAATTGATCGTGGCTGTCGTTGTAGGGCACGTAGCGCCATCCTGTTGAAGCCAAATGTCGGCTAAGTTCTCAGCATTAATTTCGCCAAAGAAACAATTAACCAACATTTCTCGGTGGCGTTCGCCATCGACGGTTACGACGGCTCTTTCTTCATTCTTTCATAAGGCGGCCGATGCTGCCACTAGACCAAAATCCGCACCGAACAGTCTCTCGTTGTGGGTGCATTGACTTCTCATGCACGACGTGTGGGTTTTCCGAACCCCAAACACGACAATTCTGCTTGTTAACATAACCACCGAGGTGGGAATAAGCTTACATGAAATGTGCTTTTCAAATATCGTACAGTTTGAGATTAGACCTACCACTTTGGAAGTAAGTTTTTAATATTTCCCAGCTTTCTTCAAGCGTAAAGCGACCCATTTCGTAAATTTGGAAGTGTCTACTAAATGTTTACATTTTCCAGAATCAAGTTTGACGTTTTAAACGTCAAATAATGAGTAGTTCAAAATGTGCACGCGTTTTTGACCACCCTGTATAAGCTTTTTAGGGAGCAAGGGAATAAAAACGAATGTTCCGTACAAGTGGTGAGATAATCAAAGAAATCAATTACCATTTTCTTCATACAGGAGCCACCAGGATCGTACGTGAAAAGAAAGAACACGGTTCGTGAAGCATGAACGGTGAAATCAAAGTTTGATACGTATCGTCGCCTCGACCCATGCCGAGCCCTGGTATGACCAACCTTTGCAAAGCTCGAGAACAGCAGCCAGTAGAAGTGCAACAGGACAAAAAAGAATCCATTTTGCCGCCTAAGGTCGCGAACGACCGTCCACGGCCGCGTCCCGCGAAGAATCTGCTCGCAGCTTTTGTGAATTTTAATGAATTTAAACCCATCACCGTTTTTACGGTACCAACGACGGGCCCGTTCAACGATGAAACACTGGACAGATGAAATTTGCGCGACTTTACCCGGCAATCCCGGGCATATGGCCGCTGGTGTTGGTGCTGTTCTGTGCAGACGTTCGTGGTGGCCCGAGCACATCACATTGTAGCAGTTATAACCTTAAAAAATATCTGACCAAAAGAGAATTGATGTTCGAAAAGGAGGATCATTGAATGCTAGAGAAAGTTTCCAAAATGGCCGACTGCAGAATGTTTTTACCTTTTTCTTTATACTTTATCAATCTATACTATCGGTAGCAACCGGTAGCTGGAAGGCATTCGTTGGCACCATTGTCTACCGATTGCCGGCTAAAAACGGAACTTACGAGCGTCTGACGTGGTCCGACGGTCCGAGAGTTGATCGGATTTGAGGTTAGGTGTCAATTGCCAACAATTGCACCGAACGCTTTTTACCGGTCTCTGGGATCGGCATGTCCTACGACCTCCATAAATAACCATTGCGTTCACAGGGACCCACGGGTAACGTGGGTCCCTAAACTCTCACACGCGCTGACCGCAGACCTAACCGACTGTACGTTGAAAGTGAATTCTTCTACTGCGGGTGCGAATTCTGCTGCACATTGCACTGTGCACTTTGCACCGATTTCGTTACTCACTCAGTGTCTTTCGTAGGTCTACACATATGCCGGGAACGCTGTGTCCGTCCGCATTCACTGTCATTCATGAGCTGATGACGGTGTGATTGAGTGTGTGTCTGGCCGTGGTGCTGGCGGCTGTGGAGAGGTTATGGCGCACAAGACGGAGGGACCCCCACGTGGTTCCGCTCGTAGGAGCACGGTTTTGTCACCGAAGATAAATAGCCTCCATTCATTGTCGTCGGTCCTATCGGTCCGCTGGCTCCGGAACTGCTGCTGGTATGTGTATGTGTCCGGTCAGCTTTGCGATCCTCGGGGATCCCGGAGCAGCCGTTGGCGTGCCGGCAACCCTGCTACTGCGGCGAGATTAAAAAGGATGTGTAGAGAACTCGAATCCCCTCCTAAAAAACAGGGCAAGGATATAGCGGCTGGGGGCACTTTCTGGCATCGCTGGGACGCATGAAGTACCCGCAAACCCGTACCATTTCGTACCACTTCCCGTCAGCAAGAGACCCGAGCCCAAGCTTGCCTGCCGTGGTGCACCGAACATCCATCAAGTCATGTTGTCAGGATAACCCTCAAGTGTTCAGCACAACTCGTGATGAAAACAAAAACACGAAGCGAAGAAAACCAGTACGTGTTCGGAAGGTTTTCATCGCCCTTCATAGCAATCCCTTGTGTAGATGTAAATAATTAATGCACTAATGGTGTTAAAGCTTGTCTTCCTTTTAAAATTGGTAAGACAATACACATTTTATTGGATAAAAAGTAACGGCAAGCCTAAAATATAGTTTTGCACATTGCGATAGAGTGTATTGCTGCGATCTTGTTTCAGTTTTATCAACTTAAGAACCGTGACTCGTCCGTAGATAATCCTGCTCCACTTCGATTCGATTGCGACTATCTGCAGATCGTAACCCATTTGAAGAGACTAAACGAACATTCCCGCGAAGTCCCTTGTGAGAACTGCGGCCGAACAGCCAAGGGTTAGCTCTCTACACAACTTCCCAGGCCGGATGCTGCAAGATCTTCACATCCGTTCGTTAATGACGCCTGTCCGAGAGGAGCAGCGTAAAATACGAATTTTAACCGATACATACAGCATTGGACGCTGCTGCGTAGAGCATCTTCATTAAGTTTCCTACCTTCCTGTCGCTGGATGGTCCCGGACTGCTCGACACATGGTCCATGTGAAATGCTCCCAAACGTTCCGCACCAGTCAGCCAAACCAGCAGCAACCGGCACCAGTAAATGGAACTCCCCATCTCCGGCTCGCCCTTCCCTAGCGATGACATTTTTATGCTACTGTGCCTGTGCCCCATACTGCCTCGCCCGGGCCAATATACCACCCGTTCCGTCTACATTCTCTAAGCCGCCGTGTACAAATGACGGTTCACGGGAAGGGCCCCGACGTTTCGGTTTCGGTCGTCCCAGGTTCCGGGGACGCAAATGCGTTGTTGATGAAATATTGCATTTGGGATAAATCCGGTCGGAATCGGAGATTGGATTAATTTTCGATTTTTCACCGGTTTGCCGGTTTAAAATCGGGAACGAAGCCCGTCTCTCTCCGGGAACCGGTCGTTCAGGAGAAACCATGCGGTACACACTGGCACGACGTCGTTGACGGCGACGACGGGAGTTTTTGGCAAAACTTGCGTTCGCCTCAGGATACCGAGAAAACCGACCTTTCCGGGCGGCCATACTGCCGTTACTCCGGTATCTAGGTTTTTGAGCAACGAGCAATTCCTGAGACGATTGCTATTTGAATCAGGTTGAACGATTGGCTGTGAGTAATTTAATAATTGCATAAATGCATATTTTATGTACATGTTGCTTCCGCCAGTTAATGGCATTTTAATTGATGTAGCAGTAGAAGCATTGCTGGAAGTTGCTAACACCGGGGAAGGCAATAAGCTGGCGGTGGTGGTCGCTTGACCATTTTTCAATCAGCTTATCTTCATCGCTACGCATCGCCTCGGACCCGCAAACAGCCCGGAAGCGAGTGGCTCCCCCTATCGGAGACAATTAAAACGAAGTAAAACCGGTGCTACATAATTCATCGCCGTAGATAGTCGGCCGAGCTTCACTGTGCGGCCACGGTGGAGGGCATAAAATAATATCAACGATAATTGTGTGTGTGCTGTTGCCAGACATACCGCCTGGCCGCTGGTGTGCTTGGGTGTGCAACGGCACATAACCGGTGTTCTGGGGCGACAAAGATGAGCGAGTTTTATCCGTTTAATAAACAACAATTTCATTCCGCCTCAGCGGTGGGATAGGATTAACATCATTTTGCTAGCATGTAGAAACTGGTACTAATATTCATTAAATGAATGAAACTGCATAAAAATAGGCACATTGACTCCGGGACAGTGACGTCTAAATGGTAACGGTCGCAGTCACGCGTACGCAATTATCCGCGTAGGTTAATGCGCCGGTAATGGCCGGTAACCTAATGGCTGCCCCGCAGATTGGATTATGGAAATAGTCCGCAATGCATCACTTTTCAATCACACTTACGGCGGTTCGTCATCGGCAAAGCGGGCCCCGGGCTTAACGATTATTAATAACCCACGGCGACAAATGTGGTCGATTGCAATTCCATTGCTGCGCGGCGCTGCGCATTCTTCCCTAATCAAAGGTATTGATTTTCGCACCACTTGGGCCGGGAATGGATCATCGGAGCCACAGATCGTTCGGTCGAAACCCACTCGGTCGGTTCATCGGTAGTATTATAATTTGAAACCACTTCACGGGGCCGAGTTTAATTAGGCCCGACAGTTTCCAGGTCCGTGTGGGAGAGTTTCATTAAGATTTCACCCTGACCGGGACGGCGCTTTTCCCGTCGTTAGGCGAGCTACGGCTTCACCATCAACGATAGCCACCGATTCCCGCTTCTCCGAAGTGCTTTCGAAACGAACCGAAGACTGCCAATGCCATCAGTTCCATCCGTTGATGGAGTGGTTGAGAGTTGGTCTCGTGAAAGCGAAACTTTCATTCACCGCCTTACGGCTCTGGTGGGCCGGTACCGAAAGCTTCTCCAAAGTGTAGTCAATTAATGGGGCAGCAATCAAAAAGGAGAATGCCTTCCGTTGGTCGCAAGTTGAAAGTAAAGTGGTTCCCGTGACGTCACCGGTGGACTACAAAAACGGACCCGAATAAAAGGTTTCTTTGCAATTTATTTTACAACATTCATCGGTCGCTGGGAACAATAATAAAGCCTCACAATACAAACGCGATGTTAGAAAATTTATGTTGTGTTGTGTGGATTGAAAAAAATAATAAATAACCTTGGCATGTTCCGAGTTTTCCGCCTGGAACGAAAATTTATGGAACAGGTTTTGTTTTGGAGAAAAAAGGATCACCAACGAAGGTTAAGCTGGAGTTAAAAAAAATCTATACCAACTACTAACCTTTTCTGTGTTGAAGCCATTCCTTCTGTACCCGTGCCTGTTGCTAAATGTCACCCAAACCTTACGGGTAATCGTTTTTACAAATTAATTTTGTTCGCCGTTCGCCGAGAAGTAACCTTTGCCGCTTTCGAGAACCGTCGCCGCCGTCAGCATGATCGCAGCCCCTAAACGTGACCCCTGAAACCATAACCACAAAACGCAGCCAATTGCGTGCGGATACTGGTAGCGTGCGCCTTGTAAAGGGCATCGTGATGAATTTTAAACCGTCAGTAAACCGCAATGTCTAGCCAACCCAGGGGTCTATAGGTTGGGGACTTTGCCGCCCTTTCGGCGAACGACGCCACGGAGAGGCGTAAGAGATAAGCATGAGGATGCGCTCCCCAGAACACGGAACGAACGGACCGGACCAGGACCCGGAAACAAGTGTTCCCGTAAAGTTGGAGATTTCGTTTGCGATAAACTAAAACTAAAGCAGCACTCGAGCCGCGATAGCTTTCTACGGCTGGGCCGGCCAGTTTCAATGGCACTTGCTATGGAATGGCCTCCTCCGCCGTTCGGTAGAGTCCGGCGGGCAGTCGAATGCCACTCAATGTTGAGTTCTTTCTTTTCGCCAAAAGGCTGGCCAAAGGGCGGGCCACAAGTCGGAGAGGTCAAGCCGTGTGGCTGCCTCTCGAAGCGCCTCATGGAACGAGTGGAACTAGCGACTAGCGGTGGGTAGTTGGTCTAGAAAAATGCAAAGGGCTCCTGAAGAAGATGGTTTGCAATGGGCCTTACCAGTCAGGACAATAAAAATCAGTAAAAGGGAAATCCCTTTCTTTCGGAGTGTTTGTTTATTTTCGTCCACAAAACTGTTTACCGTTGACCAAATTGTACTACTTCCATACCCAGTCAGTGGTTTGGTTCTTCCGGTTTTTGTTGACGAAGATAAATAAATCGTCGGGCACGGTTTTGTGACATGACGTGAGGGTTGTTTGCTGACGCATTTGACGTTTTACGTACCACACCTCGTATGTGAAGGGAAACTATGCATAAAGCATTAGCTAAATACCTTGTAAATATTAAATGGTATTTGTTTCACCTGAAAGAAAACATCTAAACAATATTACGTTAAGAATTCGCCATTAGATGTTTTAATTGATAAAAGTAAAGTGAGTGAAAGAGCTGGTCAGAATGGTGTAATTTCATGATGTATTTATTTACAAATTTATTTTAGACACTTAAACTAAATTGAAACACTCAACGAGGCCAAATTCGAAGGCTATCTCTCACTTAGCCTAAAATACTATACTTGTGTTCCTGTTCCTAATAAAATGTTTATGTGCTAAATCTTTCTAAATGTTGTTTAATTCCTCCAATGTCTAGGATCATAAAAGCGCATATTTTTAATAGTGTAATAAATTAAAAAAACCCTTCAAAAAATTTCCAAAATAAAGAATTTTTTGTTCACCAAAACCATTGTAAATCAGCATGGAGCTTTGAGCCAAACTAGAAAAGTCCTCTGTGCACCGTATATGGTCTCTTATTCGGGGAGTTTAAAGTACCACTTCGAGAAGAAACTTCTAGTCGATTAGAAAACACGGTTCAAAACCGAAACTGATGCTAAAGTTGGAAAGGATGCTAAAGTTACAGTCACAACAGTCATTGTCTATTGTTTTATTATGAGAACGGCAGAGCCGTATTAAGGGACGTTGTCTATTTGTTTGTATGTCCCAAGAAAACATACCCTAGCGTAACTAGCATATAGCTGCACAACTCTTCATTTATAAACTTAAATTTAATTAAATCTTAGTGATGGTGTGGCTTTGTTAATTTTGCGGGTGTTAGTATTTATACGGCTAACAATTAAAAAACTCCAAACCATTAATGGTTGGCTTTTGGCAAGTGAAGCTTTTGAGGCCTGGAAGTGTGGTCCTGGCTTTTTCGTTTACTCCGCTTCACACCAAACTGTTTTATGACTGACTTATTACAAGCCATTACAGGATTTTTGTTTACGTTTACTCCCATACAGGCGCCTCCCTTTAGCTGTGCCTGTTTTTAAAAACCAAAAACTCTAGTACTCATCGTCGAGAAGAAAAAAGTTGACCACTCACCCTGCACATTTGACTGTCCGTACCGGTAGCCTAGCGTTGCAAGCGGCGCGTTTCGACCAAGACCCGGTTGGTTTTATGACTAGCACCAGAGGAAAACTTTGTCTTCCCTGGGCCCCGTGGTCCAGTGGTGATTGTTTGCCAACCTCACCAGCAGGATGTAAGTCCAGCGCTCGGGAAGGTCGGCAAGGTATTTCAATAAAGAAAGAAGTCTGCGAAAAACCGGTAGGCCCGGTTCTTGCGGCCTCCCGACAAGCCGTTTCCAGGCGAAACCCGATACCCCGCAAGCAGCGAGCTGGCGGGTGGCGGTACTCGTAGAGCCGTGCGCAGGAATACTGGCCGGTTTCCCGTCTTCCGACGGGTTCCGAAGCTGATCTCCGGAGGTCAAACGAACCCTCCATCACTTTCTGCTGGAAATTCCCAGCTTACCGCCAACACCGGACCGGCCGGTAGAAGTTGGGCGTATCTCGCACACGTCGAAAGCTCTGGCTACAACTCCATCGCAGTCCGCATTCCTTATCCGAACCCTGTTCACCATCAACTCCGCTGCAGGAGACGGCTCACGGAACAAAATGTTTACTCCTTTTTTCACTTTACCTCGACCATCGATGTGTATGTACCCCACACACACACATGCGCTCCGGACATAAATAAACCATACGCTCTCCACTCTCGACCGACTTCCGGTGGCACACGGTGCGCACATTAATAGATGAAAGAGCAGTGCAACAGAGGGTTTGGGGGTTTTCTTCTTTTATTTTTGATTTCCTTTTTTTATCTTTCTTCGGCCACTTCCGTCTGCCAGGATTCTTTCGGTTCTTTTTATGCTTTTTGCTCTCGCTTGATAAAATAAACATGGGCCGGGTCCGGGCCGGGACTGACCCGCCTACCGGATTGTGTCTATGTGGGCCCACACGTCGGCACCGGCGTTCGATCCGAAGTGGTCGCTTACTCGGTGTACCAATAATTCCCGAACCACACACATCAGTGGCTCGATGATTGATTCATGAGCCTTTCAGATAATCAAACACATAATGCGGAAAACAGAGAGATGATAAAAATTGTCCTCAAGGGAAATGGCGGCATCTTCAGATGATTAAAATAGAAATCATAGGCCGCGAGCTTTTGCTACTAATTTTTTTTTGTTTCCAATGCTACTTTGGGTGTTACCTTCGGTGTTAAGGCCAAGACCTCTCGACGGATGTAGGGCCAGATAAGAAGAAGTTTGAACAGCATGAAATTTGTCTTGTGCGTTTAGGAGTGCAAAGGAATTGAACACAAGATCATCAACGTTGTTTTCGGGGCGAGGCTCGCGACTTATCAATCCACTTAGCATATCGACATCGGTGCCGCGTAGCTCCGCAACACTGAAAGGATAACAAGAACGAACGAGGAGATAGATTGGCAGCAAAGGCAGAAGCGGTGGGCCGGCCGACTGAACGCTCCCGAGCCTACCTCATATTAAGGGGAACATTTTATTCAATGTTTTCCACGATGTGCTGGGTTTTATTTTTGGTTTACCGTGTTTGCCGTTTCGTTTTTGTGCTCCGTGGTCACAACAGAGGTCTCCTGTGTTCCCGGCTGCGCCAGGCGGGACCGAGGTTGAAAGGAAAGGAAAACGAGACGGACGGAAGCAGCCCGGCAGCACAAAAGAGGGGTCACTGGCCGTCACCGGTTGATGCGAATGTAGGCATCAAGCATAAGTGAGCGAGCATAAGCCAGGGTGCCACGATGGCGAACGTGTGTGTGCCAAGAGCTCCTAGTTGTCTGACCCACTCCCGTCACCCGGAATGTAAGGAAAAAGGCCCCCGTCTGGTGACCTCCCGTGGGATCTGCGCATCCTGGAACAGGATTGAGGAAAGAGAGCGCCGGATAGCGGTCGGAGCGTCCGGAGTCAGCAAAAATTGAATTCAAGTGGGAAAAATTATACCAATTTTTGCAAACTCCGCCACTTTTCCCGTTCTATCCGGTTTTTTTTTTGCAGAAATGGTTTTTTTTATGCTGCCACCTATTTCCGGGTTCCTGGCTTTATGCGATTGAAAGAAGATTGGACGTTGGTGACGCGTTTTTTTATTTATTGATTCTTATTCCCGAATTGTAAATTACCAATATTTGGCGGGATCAGCTCGGGGATTACTGGGTTGGATGCGAGTTTGGAAATTGCTATACGATGGACACTTGCTGATGGGTTCACTTTCTCTCTCTCTCTCGCTCCCGCTCTCTGGAGTCATCAAATATTTAATTTAATTCCGTTGTGCAATGATGCCGGCTTTTTCCGCATCCTGGCTTTCACCAGACTCGGGATTTATTCGATTCCGCGATTGGTAATTTATTCAAATCAATCATTTCGTCCTGCAGCTGTATGCTGCTTGCTGCTGACCGGCAGGAAGTAGTGTGTTATTTTCCGAAACTAATAGCAACTTCATTCCCATTCTAACCGGTTTTCAATTTAAATATGATTATTGGTAGCGTATTATTTTTTATGGCGTCGATAATGTGAGACACATTATTCTGGTTTGATTGACCGCAATAATACGCACACGTCCCTCATTCTGCATAACTTTAACATACAGCGTTCAACACTCTAAATACTTCCAACAGTAAAGGCAGAAGGTCATCAACAGCAACAGTTCAATTTTGAGTTGGGCATTTTGCTGAAAGCTAACCATTCGCTGTTCGCTTTGCAATCGCTGATCTTCTGATCAATAATTAAAAGTTTATCAATTCACAGTCAGGCAATGGAAGTAAAAAAAAGTTACACAAATGGTTGTACGTATCGCTTTTGCTTGAATATTTTATGCGCCCTACCAACCTGAGCCTAACCTGAATTCCATTCGAACTTTGCACAGGGTATCTTTCTTGCGTTCCCCGAATGTCTCAGATGTACTCTGCTACGGAAAACTTTCAAGTGAATAAAATTTGGGATCCCTGGAACTTCGATTATCGAAGACAAAATTGGTGGTACCGTAAAACATGCCCCTATGGGTAGGGTGACTACGTCAAATCAAAGTAAATCGACATAACACGGTAAAAACACACAGACTAAACGAAACTGGAAAGTTGATGCTGCTTAAAAGTGGCCCGTAATGGTTCAATTTATCGCATCAAAAAAGGTGTCATTTTGGCTGACAAACAGTTTACGACACTAATGTAAAGTGGTTAATGTAATTTTCTTCACATGACAACAAAACATAACACGATAAAATTGGGTGACTAAGCTGTTTGGGATTTTTTTAATTTCAAATATTTCTTGTTCACCCAATTTTCGTGTTGTGGTAATCAATTTAATAGCCAGAAGAATATCTGTGAAGGATTTTACTTTATTTCAAAGGCATTTAACTGCCAAGTGACATAAAAAATTAAAATACATTTATGAATTGATGATAAATTTACCAACAAAACCAAATTGGTTGGCTCGATGAAATAGAAAAAAATGATTCCACACAGAATTAAATATTTCTTTTGATCTGCCCTCAATGGCCCGGATGGTGATGGGTCAAATCGTGTCCCAAAAGGCTACCGAACTAAAATCTGCTCTGTGAGCCTCTCGCAACAGAAACGAAACGAAAAAAAACCTAATCCGTACCGAAAGTGGCAGCGTTAAAACATTCAATTGAGTCCCCAGGCTCGTCATTCTCGTTCGATACAAGCGGGACCGAGCGCTTGTTCCACTTTTTATTGACACCCATTTCGACGCCGATGGGGACGCCTGGTGGCCGGTGACAAAAAATAACTAAATCAGCAAATAAAATCCATCTCGAATTGCATTGCCACACGTTGGGAAGTGAACCCCGCAGGAGAAACCCCGTTCGTACCGAAAGTGAGTCCCACTTGACCAATCTGCGCTCAGCGCGGAGAGCGAAATTAAATTAAACCAACCCACCACCTCGGGCCTTCGGGCGACGGTGCTTTCGTGATACAAATTTGCTCGACTGGCTGGTAATGCTGGTGCATTTCAGCATAGCCGAAGGCAGCAGCATCTGTGGAAGCATTTCACTGAGCGGCGAAGATTGCGGTGCAAGAGTTTAATTGTAGTGCAAGCAGCAGCACCGCTCGAAGGATGACAGGGCCACTGAGCGAGGTTCCATTGTGCCACGCTTTCTCCGTTGTCACTTGAGGCAGATGCATCGCTTTTGCTCGAAATGGTGCCTTTGTGCTCTAACATGCAACTTTGAAATGAAAATGTATTGCACAAATCTGGCGAACGAAACAAGCAAAGCGGGAAAGCGGGAAAAAACCCGTAAGATTCAACACAACATCAACAGAGACGGGAACGAGCGAGGGCCGCCCCAAAACAATGATCAATCATCGCGACAAGAAACACAATAAAGCGTCAAATTTCATTAGCAAACTTCTGCTTCCTGCCCGCTTCCGGCCCGGTGATAATGGTTATGTTTTGCGCGCACATTATTTGATTCCTGGCCACGGGTTTGCTGCTCCCTTTTATTGGTCGCTTAAACCGAGCTGGAGCCCTGCAAAGGGGGACCCCTCTAGCCCGACTCTAGGCCACGCCACGGTGGACGGCAATAAATTTCAGAACGGCAACGGTGAATTCGGTGTGAACGAGATTTTTTCATTACACTGTCAGATTTTCCTTAATTTTGCATCATCGCGAACGGAAACGGGGCGTCGACAGTGAAAGGAAGAAAACCGAAACGGAAGGAACGAAATAAAAACAATACAGAGTACATCCAGCAGCAGATCGACTAAGCCCGGCCCGGATGGCCCGGCGAGTGAAGAAACCGAACCGAAGTGGTATGAAATATTCATGCTCTGACTCTGGTCGGCTGGGTTATGGCGCGCTGTTGTTTTGCCGCCGTCCGCGATAAGTGCGGCGGCGACCAATGGGTTTGCGTATGCTCGCTCGCCTAACGGTGGCGTTGCTACTGCTGCTGCTGCTGCTGGTGATGATGATGATGATGACGATGGTGGTTGAATGGTGTTGCGTACTTCCATCGACCACCGTGGACGTGGCCACGGTTTGGCGAGGATTTTTCCCAATGCAATCTGGCGGATAGGCGGCACAGCAGGTGCTTTCCCACGCCGCGGAAAACCTCGCAGCGGCACCGCTCTAAGCCGGACGGACCAACGGACGGAAAAAAACTGAGCTACGTCGATTGATAACTCTACAGTCACACGAGGCAAAATGTGATACGTATGGTCCTGATGGCACTTCCGTAGGTCGATAGCATTTATCAACATCTATTAATCTATTAATCGCCTTGTATAAGGTTTTTGGGCCTGTGTTTATCATATTACTTCGGGTATCGATTTGTGGCAATCACAGATCAATCTCATTTACCTATATCTTCCTCTGATAATACTTTTCTTTACCCGTTGATTTTCCATGTTTGACACCGAAAAAAGTCCACAAAATTGGAGCGATTGAATGCAAAAAAAAAGGTTTTCAAACCTTTTTAGGGTAGAGCCCTAGTAAATTACTCTTAATTGGGCCATTTTAATTAGAATTGCATTCATGCGATATTGTGTGTATGCATCAGGAATTATCAGCCCATGGGGTAATCCGCACGCCCAGAACCAACCTGGGACCGCGTTGCAGGCTCGGCTTCGCTATGACGGTTAAGATAAATGAATTTACATGCAAATGCTGATGATTATTCGCGCAACATCGGCGTATCGGAGTGGCAAAGTTCCACGGCCGCAATCAGAGGCCCGGGAGCGCAACGTCGACGGTGATAAAATTCCGGAACGTCCCGCAGTTCGCAAATCGAAACGGTTAGAGCTTCGCTCGGCTTAGCCCTGCTCACCGGAGCGCAAAGTGTGCCGGGCGTAGTACCGACGCCCCAGTTCTGGCCGGGCAGGGAATTGCATAAAATTATAAACTAACCAACATCTCACGCCTCTCGCTTGCCTTGTTTCAGCGTACCATTCCGTGCACATAACGAACCTGAACGTACCGAAGACGTACGTTCTCGATCGGGACACTTACGATGCGGTTGCACCTTCGTCCGACGGGCAGCACGGAAGGGATGGGACGGTGTGGCACGAGCAATCCCAAGATGTCACCACCGGCGCCGGCAGTCCCGCCACGACCACCACCACCACCACCACCAGCAGTAGTTGGCAGCCGATGACATCGAGCACATTGCCTGGCGCTCCGGTCGGCTTGGCGGATCCGAGCGGGACGGGCGGTGGCCCGTCCACGACCCCTGTCACGACGAGCCACGATGGCCAAAAGCCTCTCATCATGGACTGTCAGTACGAGATTAAGGCCCGCGAGTGTGGTTTCGTACTCAAGTGGTACTTCAACAAGAAGCTCATCTACCAATGGATACCATCCCGGACGCCGGTCGGCATGGTAAGTGCCCACGATGTTTACAGGCGACGTGGCGCTCGGATCCGATTTTTCTCAAGCCGCTGGTTGAATATTACACTCCGGCGCGATCGATTCGATGGCTTCCGATGGCCTTGACACACAGGACTCGGCTCCTGATGGGGCATTTGTTTTAGGGCACCCAACAAATTTACAATTTAATGATTTAATTTATTGCATTTTGTGCACCTTGGGATCTCGTTTTTTTCGTTTCGAACACGTGAAAAGTAACAGTAAAACATACCATTCAAAGTTAGACACAGGACAAGTGGACTGTGTACTTTTAGGCGTGTTTTGGAGAAGAAATTGCCTACATTTAGGCGCTGTTTGGGAATCTATGATAGCTTTTCGAGAAGTTCCGGACCGCTCAGTTTTAGGCGCTAGTTAACATGAAATCAGAAATTTCAGAAGTTCTTCATATATGCTAACAAAAAACGGTAGAAAATAAATAATTCCGCCCAGATATGTTCTCCCGTTACTTTTCATGTTTGTTTTTATAAATCTCAAGATCTTCAGTTGGCTAGCGAACAAAATTGTTTAACGTATCACTCTGAAGAACTACTACATTTACCTATTACAAGACTCACTTTGGAAGTTACAATACTTTCCCAGTAACATTTTAGCACCATCGCCCATTCCTTAGCGTGGCACTCCTTCGCAAGCGCATTTGCTCCGTATCGTCATCTGGCATCGCATTATCTCATTGTCCGCCGTGTTGTGCCCCATAACTCATTGACAACGCCTTCCGAGTGTCCCTCAAACGTTACGTGACTCGAATACATTCTGCTTCTCGTTTTTCCGGCCCCGACAGAACCAGTTCAAGAACGAACTGCAAACCAACTACTCGATGTCCGACTCCGTCAACTACAAGTACCGTGCCTTGGTGATACGCAACCCGAAGCAAAACCACAGCGGAGAGTACAAATGTTCGGTGCAGACGTACGACTCCTTCGACTGGCGTGTGGCACGGTTTCAGATTGTCGGTAAGTACGGTCAGAAAGCGCTTGTGCTCGAGCCCTCGTCAGTCGGGCGAAATATCTGCCGTGTAAGCAAGGCTCTTGACTTTACATCTCGCTAGTCAGGAGATGGAAAGCAGGTCGGTGATTCGATTAGGCCCACGATGCAATAACCGGTTTTTAGGCCCCCCGATGCGTCGTCTTGCGGTGCGTACCCTTCATCAGTGTAATAGACTGAGGCAATGAGGTTACGTTGGTTGCCATCGATGGAATGTTTGCGTCGGATAGGTTGACAGGGCTTCGTGGTTGGGCCACAGCCATAGAGGGAAGATTAAAGAACCCGGCTCGGCTCGTGCACGGTACAGCCAATTTGCAGCCACATGCATGCGCGAGCGTTTTATGAAAGGCTCAATTAATTTTCAATTTGCAAATTTGTTTGCTGGCCGGATTATATCTTTCTGATGGGAAAAACAAGCGACAATATGCTGTCCTCATGATTTTTGTCTTCTTCTAAATTTTTATTTGTTATCTACCTTAAACCATGCTTATGCTGCGGTCAATCGCTTTTAATATGTTTAATGCCTATCGTGTTAACCACATTCGACATCAACAAAAGGCACCGGAAACAACGGACAAAATGGCACACTAGTTCTGTTGTGTGACGGGCCACGGGGACTCACGTTCTTTGTTTCCTTTTCAAACGAGCCATTAAACGTTGACACATATCAATACCGTATCCATTTTCATTGTGCGTGCTGCGCCACAAACTAACGAGGGACAAAGGCTCGAAAGCAATTAAAGTTCAATCGTGTGAACAAAGGCAATAAGGGCAGAAACAGTATTTCATATTTTGCATGGTTTGTGTACCATGTACTTAACATATCGGACAGGTTGAAAAAGTGCCGTTCGTTTCATAGCGTAGTTTTAATACAGTACAACTTTGCCACAATATGTACTATAACTACAACTCAAGCCCCTGAAGGAGGAACAAATCATTGTACAAGTATTCGCATAAGCACAAGCACACAAGAAAGGAGCCCAATTCTACAAATAGAAACGGGAAAATGGAGCACAGAAAGGGATGCACATTTTCATCACAATACGGTTATACTTCAAATATGTATCCAATAAATAAGGGAAACCGCTATGTACACCATTTTCGATGCTTGCAGTGCCGGAAAAGATGCTTCTGCTCCACTACGAAAATGATGGCGACAGCGACAGTATGCTGCTGATCAAGTGCAGTGTCTTCATGATCTACCCGGAACCGAACCTTTTGCTGATGTAAGTGAAACCACCCGACACCGGACGCGACACCGGTGGGTCAAATCGAATAAAAATCGGCCGCTAAACTCGATTTACTGTCTCCTCTCACCGTCGCCCTCGCCAGCGTTAGTGGAAATCTGTTCCTGGTCAGTTCGCGTACGCTGGTCACCGCCGACCGGAACCACATGTACAATAAGACCGTTTACGGTAAAATCGATAAACATTTGCTCATCTCGCCGACATCAATCAGTTGTGTGCTGTCCGTGCCAGACTCCGGTTACATTCGCAAACGCGAAACCATCTATTACGGTAAGTGTAAGTGTGGCCCGTGCTGGGTTCCCTAACTTCAAATTGACCTCTTGATTCGGCGATTTGGTGACACCGCCCACTGGTCGGTTAATAAGTTGTTAGGCTGGTTGCGGCGGCTACTGTGCTGGCCACACTTTTAAGCCGTGTCTTGTTTAATAGAAAATGTATTTCCACACTGTTTTAATTAATCCATTAGATACAGTCGCTTAAATAGATCCTTGTAAGACAGGCTAATAAAAATAGAGTTTAACAAGCGTAGCATGCCTACTTATTGACCGACATAGTGGCCGAGTAGTAAATGGACGCCAACAAATGGGACACATTTTAGTCACAACGCCTACGAAAGCCATTCGCATCCATAACCTCAACGGTACCGTACGTCATCTCTTCTCTCCGCTACAGACCCCACGCCTCTCACCAAGTGGAGCCGGCTGCGGATGGACGAACGGGGCCGATTCCAGCTGTTGTCCGGTGACGGTGCAGGTTAGTACCGGCCCAGCGGCGCAAGCTGTGTGGCCACCTCAGCCTAGTTGTGCCGGTTGTTGTTCGATTGATTGGATTGATTGTGCTGCTGCTGAAATTTTGATTCCATCATCTGTCGGGTCGCGAGGATCGTTCCGGAAGCGGCCGCTTTTTTGGCAGCCGTGCAATCGCTTGCGTTTGCATTTTTCAGGCGCTTCCTTCACGCGGCTACGGCTGTGGTACGTGATTTTGATCGCTGCTCTACCCCGTTTTTCCATTCGCAGGTCAATTAAATCCACTTGCCGGTTGGATGATTAGTTTAATTGTGTTTCTACAGCGCTACAGTATCTGCAAACACGGTATAGATTCAATAAAATAAACGGACCAATCGAACTGTTCCCGTTGTTTTTGGTGCTTTGCCCCCTAAGGCCTTTCCATTACCAGTAGCTCATTTTCCGTCGCTAAACCTGCACATGCAGAGTGAAGGAACAATGAAATTTATGATAGGATACGTTTGTGTGAAAGAAAATGTTTTGAAGCACCAGTTTTAGTTCCGCAGGTAAGAATAAATTATTCCTGAATTTATCGACGGGTCTCACTTAGTGCTTATTTTTATCTTTTTCAATATAAGGTTATTAACATCAATGTATTTTTACTGTCATAAAGATATCTTCAAAGGTACCTTCTCATTATGTTCACACCGTTCATAACTTCACCCACAGTGCGTTAAACTGTTTTCATCTAGTGCTGTATCCTGAAGAGCAAAACTTCATTTTTCACAATTGATTCGTGTTATTATCTCGTTTCCATTCGTTAGTAACCTTTTAAATTCTGTTGAGTTTTTAATTTGAACATCGGCAATCGGCTTTCGGCAAATTTACGATGGAAAACACGATGCTAAGATGGTTCGGTGCTGCACTTAACATAGACTAAGCGACCTTAAACTGTTGAAATGATCCGTTATTAGGTCTTGGGAAATCACTCGGTCAGTGCTTTTAATTTCGCTCGCTAAGGTTACTATTTTCGGATAAGTTTGAGAGAGATGAGAGTAGGACAAGGAACTTTATTTACAAAAAATTGTGTAAAAATCTCGTAAGGAAGGTGCTCCGCGAATGAAAGTATTGTTAAATTCTAGCATCTTATTTTATGCGTGAATTTTGACTAGTTTTCAAACTGTATGACTTATCGAAAGTATTGTCACGACGGTGATTGGATAACGTTTTGATTACACATAAACGGTGTTTCTATTTAGACGGAAAACTTGGAATCGAAATAAAACAAAGTAAAATATCATCTTTATCAATTTGATGCTAACACTTTTAATCAATAAAAAGAGAGGATCAAAGAAAGTCGAAATCAATCAAAGAATTACTAAAAGTTACTTCCCATCAGTCCAGTTATTGAAGGAGACGCCAGGTTATTGGTAAAATAAGTGCGAAAGCCTCATCGATTAAATTCCCTGCAGATCAAACGATTGATGACGGGAAAAAATGATAGTGTGCTGTACTTTTCTACATCACTGCCCAAAAAATATCATTAAATTATTCCACAACGTCCAGCATGTTTGTTTTGACGCAGCCTTTAAGATGAAACGAGGTTCTATCCTCAAATAGGACAAAAAAAAAATCAAATGCTGAATCCAATTTGGTGCTAAAACAATACAGATAATCACGGTCCGAACCTTGGGATAGTGTTTGGGGAGTAATTGAGCGTAAACATATCGGTGAGTCACGGACAATTAGCTCCACACGAATCGCCGGATTGCACCTCGGGCAATAGATGCATGGCCAGGCTGGGACAACGCTGAAAAACATATGTTTGCAATCACCTGTGTGTTGTAGACCGGTGGTGCCGTGGAATATAATACATCATCATAATTTGAGCTATTGATACGTAATAGATTTCCGTGCAACACCACGTGTTGAGATAACTTACTGCCACGAGTAAAGGTAGAGCGATTTGATAAGACAGAAGCATGAAAAAAATGTACTACTACAACATTGGCTCACAAAAAAGTACCCTCAATCGTGTTTTGTTAAACAACCTTTGGATCAATAAAAAGTGAAAAATGACCCAAAGCGGTGGTAAAATAATAGGTAATATTAAAATATTATCTTTTACGCCGAACGAGCGAAAACGAGATGGAAAATCGCGGTATAAAAATACTGATACCTGTCACCGCCACCCTATCATGACGTCATCGTAAGAATGACCGTACGATTGGGAAATTATGTCATCGAGCCGATATTATCTGGTGCAGTGACGGCATCTTTAGGCTCAGCGTGCAGTACTAAAGACGCTTGCGGGTAGGCAATGGTGCCTGATAAGCTAGCCTTTCAGATAAAATAGCAAAAATGGCAGGGAGAGCAATGAAAGACAAGTTTCTCGTAAGCACACCGTCCTGTCATAGTCCTGATAAGAGAAGGCAAAACTTATCTTACCCAAAAATATTGATACAGATGCAGAAAAACTGCATTCGTGAAGCAACTGCCGTGTGAAAGCTCTTTTCTAAAATTTGTTTTACTATTTACGATCGATTCAAAGACCTTTAAGATGCTATGGTTTTGTCGGGTTTTCTATTCCGTTTATTCTGGTTCAGTATAGTGTACAAATCAGATGTCATTATAATGGAGCATCCTGGGAAAATGGATTAGAGAAAAGACCCCATCCGAGTCCGGTCCGAGAAGTATTAAATATCCAAACCGCCGCCCCAATTATCCTTTTGTTTGACTCCCGTTAATTCTTTCGCCCTCTTTCCGCCGGTCGTATCCATTGCTGTAGCCTAGAGTCAGTCCCAAATCTGCTGCCATGTTCGTGCGTAGTGCGTGCGTAACCAAATGCAAATACCATCTTCAGCCCTACATCCTAATGAACCAAACGCGACACAGATTATTTCTTAACTCATTTCTTACGTTAAGAACCACCAGAAAGAGAAAATGAACCGATCAATGAACCGTGTTACACACTAAATGAAGAAATGGAGGTACGGAGAAAACGGTGACCGGGTGACTCTCGCCGGGTCCTTAGTCACTCTTGTCGGGGCTGGAAACGGTGATCTTTTTCTGCAGCTTGCTGTATTCCTCCGTCAAGCGGTCGTACTCGCGGTTCAGGCTTTCGGACTGTGACTTCATGGCCTCCTTATCCTTCCGCTCCTTGGTTAGCTCTTGCTCCAGTTCGGTGATCTTTTTCTTCAGTTCATCCACCTGTGAAAGTTAAGTAGGCTGTTGAGTAGGTTGTTGAAAAAATGCCCACCCGACACTAACGGACACTTACATTCGGTTTCGGTGCATCCGCTGCCGCCGGCTTTGTCTTCGTGTCCGGTTTCTCGTCACCCTTCTGCTGGTTCATCAAGCTGCGGGCGGCACTGGTGGCACTTTGAGCCTGCTTCATTGATGCTTCGGCCTGGGCCAGTAGCACGGCCTGTCCACTGATCAGCGACACCAAGCGGCGGATCACCAACGACAGGAAGATGGCGAAGCCCGAGATGTAAAAATTACGCTGCGCCCGGAACAAGCGCATGCTGTGCTGCATTTCGACGTTCAGGTGGGTTTCGGTGTGCGTATGATCTACAATGTTGGGGAGGGCGAAGGAGTTAGGAATGCTGATGGACGCAAATCACTGCACCCGGATCACCTACCGTTGGACGAATATTTGCGCATCTCGCGAATGGCTTCCAGAAGAAACAGTACCAGCACGGCCAGCAGCAGATAGAAGTACGTCTGGGCCTGCCGGCTCAGCATGGCCAGGAAGCGGGACTTGAAGAACCGGTGCCATTGCTGCGGACTTCGCAGGGGCAGCACCAACAGCAGGACGATGAAGAGCTCCACGTACAGAAACGATGCAATGATTCCCCAAACGAGCGTCATTTTGTTCCTTTTTTTCTTCTCACGACACTATTGGATACGTGTAAGCGGGCGATTCGCCGACAGTTCGTCTATAAATAACACAGATTACTAGCCTTATGCCGGGATGTTTGGGTTTCCGATGGTGGCTCGGTCCGCGAAGTGCAACGACTGATGCGCTTTTGGGCGCCGGCAGCTGCTCAAATAGTCGGCCTCAGACACGTATCTGGCTGATGAAACTTTGAACCCGACAGATCGTGTTGCCGGATGAAGCGATAAGTGCCAAAGAAAGGGTATGTTTTCGTACCTGAATTCCGTAGACTACGCAGTTGAGTCACCGCAGAACGCACCGTTAACGTATGACAGCCCGAAATGGAAGACGAATTCTGTGCAAGGTTGGCTAAGTGTTGGTGGTGATGTTTTGACAGCACGACTCACTATGGGCGTATTCTCTACGCCACCCTGCGCCCTTCTTTGATATTCGCACGACCGCTTAAATGTAACCAACAAAATGTTTGATTATAGCCCATGTTTTACATTAATACATGTTACATATCAAAATCATTCATTAGCACATGCAGAAAAGGGTTTTAGCATTACTCTTCGTTCTATGTTTCTGGCTTATCCGCAACCATTGGGCACCCTCCGGGTGACATCGCGAAAAAACGGCGATCAGATGTCAGAAGTGGGGTGCAGAAACACAAACCCAACGAAGCCGTACAGTTGAACAAGTTCGTCAGCGCCCCAGAGAGGAAAACTGTTGGTTCGCAATGAGTTTTAGCTTGTGGCTCCGTTCGGTTTAATAGCAGCGACCGACCTGTGCGAGTGTAGTTTGTTTAAGTGCAAAAGTGAATCCTTTAACGTGAGCGCTCCCATCGCCATCATCGCGGTGGATGTGAAAATGAACGGTCCCAGCCATGATCCGATCATCATCCAGACGGTGACACAAAAGTTCCGCGAGGGAGAATCAATACTGGCCGTATCCTTTTAAGAAATGCCTCAACCACAGCAAAACTCACACCACCTGCAGCGGAACAGATGGTGACCATCGGTTCCACCGGTTTGGTGATTCCTGATAACGGCCAATACTCGGTCTGACTACGCATTCTTACGCTCGTTTCCTTCCCTTATCGCAAACGGCATGTTCCGATTCAATTGGTGTCCGTGCGCAAATGGTTGCAAATATGTTGCGTGGAAATTCCTGCCGAAAACAAGCACGGGTCTCGAGAGAGAGAGAGAGCCAGAACGAGACGAGAAGCTTGTATCGGTCTCATTTTTCCTCCTTCGGTGGCCAGTGAGATAATGGTTTGTTTACAAATTTGGATCAAAAGCAGAAAAAAAACCTTGAACGTCGGAACGCAGAACCACGGGCGTGTGGTGCGCGCTACAGGGGAAACAACAGTGACGTGGGAGCAGCGAATCGGAAAAGAAAAGAAAAGAATTTTGCTCCGGCCCGGTGGTGGGGAAGGGGGTAGCGATAAGGTTTCTTTTCGGTCCCCTGATCCCTGAAACCGCCTTCGAAGAGCGACGGACGCGCGCACACACACAGAGCCTACGTCGATGCGAGTTACGTTACCTTGGTGATGGTTTGTTTGATGGCTTTCCGTTTCAAAGCAGACCGCGGCGAGCCGCGCAAATGCCGCGCAGAGTAAATGGTTGACGCACGTTTTCCGCACTGTTTACATTGCGTGAGCTGCACGCAATTTGTGTCGGTGCCAATTGAGCGCTAACGCAATAGTATGTTTGGCCAGACCAGATGGCGTTAATCGTTTTTTTTTCGGTTTCTTCTCCGTCTTCTTTTCCCCGCGCATGGACGCGTTGTTTACTTTTCCTTAACTTTCATGCAAACGCGCCGCGCCACATTAATTGGGGCACTTTTTCAGATACTGGAAGCGTATCAAATCGCTGGAAATAGCTTTCAGAACCGATTGCTCGTGACGGTGAGCTCCAGCACGGCGGCGGCCCTCTTTTCGTTCTCCATCTCCCGCTACCCACCGGAAAGCATCTCCGACCTCACGATCAGCGCCGTGTTCCCGATCAATGAGTCATTCAACGTGAATCCGGGTAGGGTTCGGGTGCACAGCCGAGTTTCCGTGCAACAGCAACATTACTCGTCGCCGTCGGGTTTATTTATTTTCCCTTCCCTCGTGTCTCGTGTTCCACAGAATCGGGGTTCGCTTCCGTGTCGAGCCACCAGTTTGCCATCTACTCTGACGGCCAACCAACGACGTTCTACTACCGCGTATCGGATGATGGCAGTAGCGCGAAGGATAATTTTCTGGAGAGCTTGGTAACGCTGATCGCTTCCTACCGGGCCGTACCGGAAGCGGCCCGTTCGGCACAAGCATTCGATTGGCTCGACTACTACCGCCCGGCCGACCGCAGTCTGCTGGCCATCGATCGCAGCGTGGCCGATGGAAGCCAAGCGCCGAAAACACGGGACGCCAAGTTCCGCGAGGAACTGGAGCGTCGCCGACACGAGTACATTGTGCACGAGCCGTACCGCGTGTACACGGGGACGTGGAACGTTAACGGGCAAACGTCGGACGACATTGAGCTGCCGGAATGGCTGGCCACGACCGAACAGCCACCGGATATCTACGCCGTCGGTTTTCAGGAGATCGAATGGACGCCGGAGAAGATTCTAATGAACGAAACGAAGATCGATCGCACTTGGGTGTAAGTTACGACAACGGTTGGAAAGTGGTTGATCTCTTTGCTTCTACTTCCGCTTCACTCTGTCTCCCCTTGCAGCGATAAGGTAATGAACGGGCTGCACAAGGGTGCCACCTACACGGAAGTTGTTTCAGTACGGTTGGTCGGCATGATGCTAACCGTCGCTGTAAAAAGTTCTATTTATCCGAAAATTTCCGATTGTCTAACGGGTTCCGTCGGCACGGGAACACTTAAATGGGTACGTACGTGTGTGGGGCTTGGAATCGCGCTGTCACGCTGAACTGAATTTATTCCGAATTGACCACCACAGGGCAATAAGGGTGGAGTTGGCGTAAGCTTTCAGCTGAATGAGGCCTTGTTTTGCTTCGTCAATACCCATCTGGCGGCCCACACACAGGAACTGGAGCGTAGGAACGACGACCACGACGAAATCATCCGCCGGATGTCATTCGACAATGGCTTCCGGATGCGTTCGATTGACGAGCATCAGTAAGCGTCGGGTCGGGGCGAACCTCCCAGCATTGCAGGAAGTTCATTGCAGGATCTTTCCCCTCTTTCAGCCATATCTTTTGGATCGGCGATCTCAACTATCGGCTCGATGGACCGGAAATCTCTCAGGAGTACGTTAATCGCAAGGATCGCGACTACAACCAGCTCTATCAGTACGATCAGCTGTACTTGGAAAAGCGTCGGAATCGGGTGTTTCGCGACTATAAAGAGGGCAAGATACTGTTCGGGCCAACGTACAAGTTTAACCCGGGCACGGACGAGTGGGACAGCAGCGAGAAGTGCCGTTCGCCCGCCTGGTGCGATCGGATACTCTGGAAGGGCCAACGGATCGAGCTGCTGCGGTATGAAAGTGTCATGCAGCTGCGCAAGAGTGACCACAAGCCAGTCTATGCGCATTTTAACGTCGAAGTAAGAAAGAGAACCATCCGCTGCATGCAGCGTGTACATGATTGCTTTCTGACCCTCTTCCGTACGTGCATTCCAGGTCCAGACGAAAGACCAGGCGATGCTGAAGCGAGTGAGCGAAGAAGTGCTGAAGACGGTAGACAAGTACGAAAACGACAATCAACCGCAGATTACGGTCGAACAGACGGATCTCGATTTTGGATTGATACGCTTCAAACAGAAGTACTCGCGGGAGCTGCTGGTGGCCAACAACTGTCATCTGCCGGTGCGCTTCCGGTTCGCCTGCAAGGACGATCGCACCGCGCAGGTGTGTGACGATTTTATCCATATTAGCCACACCTCCGGCGAGCTGCTAACCGGCAACAGTCTCAGCATTCGCATCGACATCCTGATCGACGGTGGGCCGGCATCGCGCATGTTGAGCAAGCTGAAGGACGCCCGGGCCGGCATCAAGGTGCCGCTCGACATTCTTGTGCTGCACGTCGAGAATGGGCGAGACATTTTCATTACCATCTTTGGCGAGTATCGGCCCAGCTGTTTCGGTGTTTCGCTCGACTCGCTCATGAAGCTGAATCGACCCGTCTCCGAGTACGCCATCCACGAGCTGGTGGGGCTCGATCGAGAGGAGAAGCTGATCGATCTCACGGACGATGAGCCGCAGGCTGCTGGCACTGGCGGCCCTGCCAGTGGAAACCTTCGCATTCCGCGCGAAATCTGGCGTCTGGTGGATTATTTGCGCAAGAATGGCATGCAAACGGCACAACTGTTCACGCCGGGTCGGAAGTTTGCGCAACACGAAAATGTACTCGAAATACGCGACTGGCTCGACAGTTGGTCGTCGGAGGTGTTTCGTAAGTCGATCCGCCGATACTGCTGTCCTTCTGATTACTTACACCAAACTTTACCCCACTTTCAGCGGGTGTTCCACAAACGGCGGCTGAAGCCCTACTATTGCTGCTGGAAGCCCTACCGGAGCCGGTTGTGACGATCAGCGAGCGTGAATGCATTGTCAATGCGGACAATTTCGATCGCTGCAAGGAACTGCTGCGAGCGAAGCTTAAACCCGTCAATCGGCTCGTGTTTCTGTACATCTGTCGATTTCTGCAGGATCTGAGGGTGGCAAACGCAACCACGCGGATCGATGTTATCGGTAACCGCTACAAACGATATACAATTGGCTGGTTTATCAATCGGTATTTCCTATTTCTCTCTTTCCCAGCGGCTCTTTTCGGGCGCACTCTTATTCGCAGCCAACTTCCACCGAAGGCGGATTACGGCAACAGTATTTATGTGTACACCGACGGCGAACGGGACCAGCGGAGACGCTTCATGATGACGTTCCTCAACAACAATCTGCAGGAATTTACACGCCAAGAAATGGACATCAACTGAGCGGAAGTTCACTCGAGTTATTTCAATGGTCTTCGGGACACAACCGCACAGACCTTAAACCCCTGGGAGGGTCATATATCACGGTAGCGAGTTTGTGAGGCGTCGTGTCCGGCCCCCACCAGTAGCGTTAGTATTCGAGTGTTTGTGGGCACGCATTGTTTTCTTGTCTGTTGTGCGATTGTGTAAATATATGTGCCAGAGGGACCGGCCCCATTGTTTTTCGTGTCTAGGAACAGGTGTTACCGTCGGGATTGTGCGTTTCAAAACTGGCAATAAAAGGACCGACACCGATCGCAAGTAATCGGGAGCAAACGGTAACACGGCTCTGTAAGTCAGTAGCCGGACCAAACAGCCTTTTCGAGATCCTTAACCGAGAACGAAAGAACTACGTGCGGTCGCGCGTTGCATGAAAATTAAAATTTATTATACATTCAGCATCCGGTTACTTCCGTGGCCGGCCGGCTGCCTTCTTGCTCGTGGCCGACTGTTTGTCCTTGTTCGTTTTGTTCTGCAGCAGCGGGTGCACATCGTCGGTCGGGGCATTGTCCAGGGCTATCTCGTACTGGCTGGTTTTGCGTTTCTTCATCGTCGGTTCGTTTTCCTTTAGCGAATCTACGCCCCCCGTCACACCACCGCCGCCGCCACCGAGTGACCCACCGAAGGCGCTACCGAGCGTATCGCCGTTATCCTGCGAACACCAGCCATCCTCCGGATCTTCGACCTCCGGAGCCATCGGCAGAAACTGAAGGGCCGTCTCGTCCTCATACTCCTCGTCCGAGCTACAGAACGCCGCGATCGGCTCGGCGGACACCACATCCACCTCCACCTCTTCGTCCTGTTTCGATTCTGCCGCCAAATCCACCGATTTGTCCTCGTCCGCCAGATCAAACTCCGACTCACGCTCCTCGTACTCCACGTTCTCGTCCAGCTCCTTAAAGTCGGGCGCGAAGGCGGACCAGTTTTCGACCTGATTTTGGGCCCAGATCGAAACCAGTCCCGAGCTGATGCTCGCGATGATCGGGCGCACCGGATGCCAGACGACATCGAGCAGCAGTTCGCCCTTCGTGCCGTGCAGAATCTTGACCAAATTGCCGATCGACTTCTCCCACACGTACAGTGCATGTTGCCGGGCACTGCCGGCACAAATGTACTCGCCGTCGCCGGAAAAGCAACACTTTTTCCACGTCGTTCTGGGAAAGGAGGATGTGATCAGAAGGTACAAAAAATTGTCCAGTTGACTTGGCAAGTACTTGTTCACGAGATCCTGCAGCTTTTGTATGGGTTCCGGTTCGCCGTCCTTCCCGCAAGTGACCACCTCCTTGGAGTCGTACACGCGGATCACGCGATCGGACGTATTAACTAGGAATGCTCTGCGAAAGATCAGGCAGTTGGTTAGCGCATCGTACTCTCACACGGTCACGCCAAATGTTTCTTACTCTCCCCGGCGGGCAAACTCAATGCTCTTGACCGCCGTAACGCTCGAGCTGCCGAGCACTATCTTAAAACTGGCCACTATTTCGAGCGTGGTGGCGTTAAGGACGAGAATCTTTCCCTTCGCATTGCCCGTGTATATGTGCTCTCCGCGTCGATCGAAGGCGGCGACGATGTTCAAGTCGCCCTGTGAAAAATGTTACAATCGGGACAGATGATAGACTGGACCACGTTAACCGGACACACTTGCTACCTACGTCGTTATCCAAGGGAAGACACTCGTGTTTACCGCCGACGACCACCAGTATAGCCGCGTAGCGCATCGGACAAACGAGAAACTTGTTGTCGTCCCGTGGATGAAACTGTACCTTCAGGATGGGCGACGGAAAGCGATACTTTTGCTCACAGTCACCGCTCAGCACGTCCCAGATGCACACGTTGTTATCCGTCGACGCGGACAGCAGCTTGTGGCCGTTTCGGGACCAGCACAAGCTGCATACGGGGTGTACGTGGGTTGAGATGATTTTCGCGATTCCGCGCGTCAGGAAATCCCATATCACGACTCGCCCATCGTTGCAGCCAACCGCCAGCAGCGTGCCGCACTTATTGAAGGCACACGTTACGGCCAGCGATATGCAGTCGAGCGACCCATCAAACTCTTCCGGATAGTTCTGCCCAAAGGATTCTAAAAGTGAGTGGAAAGCGTGAATCAAGCGGAACTAGAACCAGCCTTTGGCTAAGTATTTTCTTCTTACCTAGTAACTCTAAGTTCATTGTTCAGATAGCGGCCGGGTAACCCACCACAGGAAACTAGCGCAAAACAACCCCTCCACGCGCTTCGTACAAAAAAAACACTAAAAGACGCAAACAAACAATTATATCAACAACAGCGAAAAATAAATAAACGTCGAACGACAAACGTCAAAACGATGCGCGTGAGAAGCCTGTGAACGTGAGGTGAGGTGTTGCGACTGTGAGCTTGGTTTTCTCACGTAACCGTTCTCATTGCTTCACCACCTTTGAAATGTAGAATTCGTAACAAAATTCGATTCATTTTTTAAATATTTATTCGTTTCCACATTCGTATAAGCTTTTCACATTAAGATGTCTAGTCTCATCTGTAACGTATCGTGTAACCTTTTCCGTTGCAACGAGTGTCCAACTCCGTTGCAGCCGGTACCGATGAGTTCCTTGAGCAAATCGCGACTTCTAATATAGAAAAGCAAGCTACAAATCAACTCGAAACCTTCGCCCGGCTCGCCCTCGTTCGTGACCCGAATAGTTTCCGCGTTACTGATGATTTCTTTCGCATTCGCCTCGAGCACTTCCAGAAAGGCGTCCTTGTTGCGCTGGGCCAGGCAAAGTAACGCCCGTAGCACGGTCATGTCAATGGTTGGTTTGCACAGCAGATTGGGCAGCATCTTGAGCCACAGCGTAAACAGATCCTCACCGTACTGTCGCCAGAGAGTGTCACTGCGCACGATAATGTCACAGAACAGCACCAGAATGCGGTTGCGAATGTCCTGCGGCAGTCGGGACCTGATGTAGACCTCCATCAGCGTTTTCAGTAAGGCACGGGATTCCTCGTTCACGGAGTGACCACTTTTTTCCAGCAACATGAAGCGTAAAACCTGCAGCATAAGGTTGGTTGCCTCCGTCCCGCGAAACTTCCAATTCATCACGCACCGCTTCACGTACTCCACTATCCGGCCGTAGCCCGGATTGGCCTTCTTTTTCTTCTCGCCACGATTCTGCTCGTGCAGGCAGCAGTAGAAGTAGCAAATGTTAAAATTCTGCCGATAACAGTTATCATCCACCACCACCCGTTCGCCCGGAACGTCGGCAGCGATCCGGGGCTTTTTCGCCTGACTTTGTCCCTTACCGCCGCCCGACTGGTAGTAAGGAAAGCCGTGCAACATGTGACTGCAAAAATCCGCACTGTACTGTTCCCGGAACCATCGTTTCATGTCGTCGTTGTTCGTTTCGGCGCAGTACTGCACCGTCAGCTGCCAGAGCTGTAGATAGATGGTGAGCAGAAGGTCCAACGTGGATGCCGCCTCCTGGGAAAGGCAATGCTCTTTGACCACCTCTTTGTTGACGCCCGAGGGACGCACTTCTAACCACGATTCGATCAAAAGGGGCACCAACATCTCCACGTATAGCTTCAGTTTCCGGCCATCGTCGACCCGATCGCTCAGCGAAAGTCTACCCTCCGTTGAGGTCGATTTTCGGAACAGAAGATCCAGTGGACACGTCTCCATTAGGTGCCTCTGGATGAGTGGCAGAAACATGCGCCGTTCCGTATCGTAAATGTGTTTGATCTGGTGCTTTGTCTGCGGTTGATGTTCGGCCACACTCGGTGCGAATCTGATGAACATAAAAATGAAGCATTTATGGTACGGTTTTGGGTTTGAATTTGTTTCACGGGTCACTCACGGATTCTCCATGCTAGCACCGCCTGCCGTCCCTTCTGTCAACGGATCGCGGGATTCTTCCGGCTTGGCTTCCTTAACCGTTTGACTTTCGAGCAGTATCTTCAGTATGCCGGACAAACGCATCAGCACCTTAGCGCGCCACCCGGTGCTAGTCGACTGTTTGTTGAGAGTAATGGTTAGTGTCCGGCCAGGCTTACTTTCCGACTTCAGCTTCGATATCATGTCCAAAAATGGAGGCAATATTTTATCCCTATTGGCCAGTATCAACGCCGGTGCGTACTGGAGCAGCACATCGAGCAGCAGCAACGAATTCTCCTGGATGCGCGGCTGAATGTGAGTCATGGCGCACCGCAGGAACGACAGAAGCAGATCGAAAAATGGCGCCAAACTCGATGGTCCGCAGGAAGCCAGAATACAGCCCAGCGTTTTGTAGCAATCCCGCCGAACTTCGTGCTCCACGTCGATCGCCAGTCCGGCCACATCCTTCAGCACGTTGCTCAGCATGGTCTGCACCTCGGAGGGCATTTTTCCGAGGATTTCACGAATCCCGCGAAGACCTTCCGTTTTGGCCGACGCATGATTCTGCCGCAGTTTCGCGAGGCAGTCTTTGAGCGTAAGACTTTTGCTCGATAGTACGCTGGCCTGCGTGAGATTGCGCTGCTTCAATTGATCCGGTAACACAATCTTGCGGACCTTGAAATTGGTTTTGGTCACGTTCGCACCCTTCGGTAGTTTCGCTCCTTTGAGCTTGATTTTGGACTTTTCGGCCTTCTTGAATTTCCTCGAATTACCGCCCATGGTTTGGTTTGTTTGATCGAAGGCCGGCCAAAGAGTTCGGCACGTGCGTTTGACTCTGACAATTGCCAACTGACTGTCTGCTGTCCTGTCAGGCAGCTGTAAACAAACGCAGGCCACTGCACTCGGTCTCGGTGCTGTGTTGTTTTAGGTATTTCTTGTGGGAAAAAGCAAGCGAAAGACACATTTATGTAAGATCGATCGCAAGCAAACCTATTTCGCAATACGTGTAAATTTGTTCCCTGTTTGCAGCGAAACAACATGGGCGGGTGGGCGCTGGAGATTGGCAAAATGGCTCTGTACATGACGTTCCCGGTGGCAATGTTCCACTGGTTCAATCAGCCAGAGTACTTCGAGAAGTGGGTTACGGATACGAAGCGACAGATTTACCCACCGGAAAACCAGCAGCACCGAGAGCAGATAGAAAAGTGCATTCGCATCGTACGCGAGCAGCACGATAACGAGCTGATGAAGGAGATCGAAGCAATGGAGAAAAAGGAGCACAAGCTGTCCTGAACGAGTCGCCCTTTATTTGTGGCGCTGCTATCTTTCACCGCGCTGTGTTTGTGTTGTTGTAAATAAGTTAGTAAACTGAAATATTAGCACAAAAGTTATCAGCTATTCGTATTGCAAATGGGAAGACAAATTTTTTCTGCGCCCGGTGAAAAAAGAAGATATATTCATTCTGATTCGTTTGTTGACATTGCATGTCCAACTGTCAATTTGGTCCTTCCTTTCCAAAACAACTGGTGCTGAACATAAGCACGGTTGTTTCCATTTTACCCTTTTAAAACGCTTTTCTCGGTGTGTTTGCTCTTCACGAGTCGTATTTCACTTGCGAAATAAAAGTAGTATCAAACTGAACAATGGTGAGTCATTCTACAAGCGGATCACTTGAAATAACATAAGTTTCTACGCAGCATTTGTATGGTGCCCTAACCTGCAAACTCTCTTTCGTTCGCACAGCCGAAGAAAAAGTTTATCGACAAAAAGAATGCCGTCACGTTCCGGTTGGTGAACCGTAGCCAGCAGGATCCGCTGTATGTCGACGAAACGGCACCACAAAATGTGTTGATGCCCGTTCGCATACCCGAAAAATATGCTAACTTGGCCGGAGGAATCAAGAGACAGTCAACCTCCGGAGTAAAGGTGAGTGGATTGGTTGCACGTTAAACTGAAATTGGTAGCTCACCGCACGTATTGTTTCCCCAGGTTGATCCTACGAAGCGCAAAACAGAACAGGCAAAGTTTGGTATCTACTACGACGATGACTACGACTACCTGCAACATCTGCGTGAGCCGGGCCGTAATGAGGTGTTCTGGGAACCGATCGATACGAAAGCAACGAAAGAGCAGCCCGGAGCGAAAAATGTCAGCATTAAGCTACCCAGTTCGGTGTTTGCGTCGGAGTACGAAGAGAAAGAGGGAATTATGAAAAAGGCTGCCAATGCTCGCCCGGGTCCGCGGCCCGACTGGGATCCGGATGTTGTTGCTGCATTGGATGAAGATTTCGATTTCGAGAACCCGGATAATGCACTGGAGGACAACTTCATGGAGCTGGCAATGCAAGAAGGCGGCACCGACGGCTATCTCGAAGCAGTCGATGAAGATGAGGATGAGTACGATTCTGAGGGCCCAATGGATGGCGATTATTCCGACGAAGAACAGGACCGCATTGGCCCGCTGGGTGAAACGTTCGGAAGAGAGGAAACAAAATCGCGCTTCACCGAGTACTCCATGTCTAGCAGTGTGATTCGTCGTAATGAGCAGCTAACACTGCTCGATGATCGGTTCGAAAAGTTCTACGAACAGTACGACGACCCGGAAGTAGGCGCACTGGACTGTGAGGAAATCGAGGGACACGTAGAGGTGAGCGATAATGTGCTACTACAGTACGCGGAAGCGTACCAACGAGAAAACGATGGCCAGTTTGACTTGGCGAAGGAAAAGGAATGGATTAAGGACCGGTAAGCAAGCAGTGGAGAGCCACATCGACGTTCTCCTATCCCTTATATTCTGCGTTTTCTCCAAACAGCGTCCTAAAGTTCCAAGAGGAAGATGACGACGAAGAGGAGCTGGTAGAGATGCGAGTCGAAGACGACGCGGAGAAAAAATGGGATTGTGAAAGTATTCTCTCCACGTACAGCAACATTTACAACCACCCCAAGCTGATCGATGAACCGAAACGTTCCCGCAAAATTGAAATCAATCCAAAAACGGGTCTACCAGCGCACGTTCTCGGTTCGGATGGTGATAAGCTAACGATCAAATCTCTGGCCAAGCTCGAACAGAGCGGAAGGTAAGCGATCATTTGACGAGACAAGATTTTTGAAAAATAACGTTCTCGCTGTTTTATGCATTGCCTTTATGTTCTACCAACCAACAGTAAACAGGACGGCCCAAAATCGTTGTGCGATCAAAGTGTCATCTCTACGCTCAGTGTGCTATCGATCCGACCGCCAGACGAATCACCCGAAGAAAAGCGCGAACGCAAGAAGCTACTAAAGGAGTATCGGTCCGAGCGTCGGATAGAACGCAAGGCGAACACGTTGGCTTTCAAGCAGGAAAAGAAACTCCAGGAGAAAAATAAGATCAACAATCAAGTGAATGCCGGCCAACGGATTGTGTAAAAAAAGACTTGTAAAATTGCCCTTGGCTTACCTCCTGTGAAATAAAAGTGTTGCGGAGTAAACCTGTATTTTCCTTTCTTATTGTTCTTAACCTTTTTGCCGATCGTCGTCTTTGCGTGTGGTTCACACATCAAAACAAATATCGAGAGTGTCATTACGATCGCACACACAGTCACCCACCCAGCATCATGGGGAGAAGATCACAAGTGACCTTTCGCGACAGAAAGGATCTTTGCATTGGTTGAATACGATTTTTAAACTAGTTGCAACACTTTTCAGAGGATCCTCACCTCGGGCAACTGTTTTTCCCCTTAAGTATGTATGCGAATTTATTGAAACGATGCTTATGAAGTTACTAATTAAATGATTATTTTTCATAGGTTCTTAGCCCCGTCTGATAGCACCATGAATTGGGGAAGATAAAGACGTAATGATTTCAACCGTGTATAGCTATTGCGCTACGATGGAAGCAACACAATCGGTGTTATACAAACACTCGACAAGCATATTCTTAGGCGCAAAAGAATCCGCATCGATAAAGCTCCGACCAGTTGCAATCGGGACGTCGGGCTTTAAACTGTGCATAGCAGGATGGACCTAATACAGTCAAAAATCGTTGCTGATAACGTTTGTGAGCTGGAACAGTTGCTTCAACAAATTTCACAAACCGAAAGTACATCACCGGCAGTGTTGTTGTCCCATGCGTACGCCAAGTTACGGCACCACAACGTACCACTGTCGGCGGAAGTGGTGCACTACATCGAGAGCGAGTTGATTAAAACCAGCTATCAGCGTGCGGCCGCTTATCAGCCCAACGATAGCACAGCGAAGAGCGATTCGGCGAAACGTGTGGTGCATTTAGTGAATAGTATTGATCTTATCGTCAAACACCATCGGACGGGGCTGTACACCGATATCGATGAAAGCATGATTCAACGCTTGCGCCATGTTTACGCACACGTGTTCTTTCTTAAAACGCACCACCGGAAGTTGCCTTTGTTGCAGCTGCAGTTCTGCATTGCCGTTTTTCTGAAGCTGGTCACGGGAAAGGCCAACAATGATTTCGATGTCTTTTCCTTTGCGATCGATAAAGGTACTGTTTGAAATTCATTTTCTCTTCCGTGTAGTGCTGCGATCATATGCATTCGTATATTTGCAGAACGTTTGATTCGATTTTTGCAACTCGTCAGAAACGAATTGGCCAGCAGCCAGCACAGCCGGACTATATCGTTCGATAGCTACTATCAATATATTGGCTATTTGCTGAACCCCGCCGGAAGGTCGAAAGCATCATTACGTGTTCCCAAGCGAATTCGCACCTTCATTCGAGGGGACTTTCATGTGATGCAACCTTTATTCAGCGGCAACGATTGCAAAATGTCCTTCACCGAGCTTCCCCCGCATTTACAGAAGGGTTTGAAAGCTCACTACGACAAAACAGTCGATTGGGACGCCCGGCGGCGATCCAAAAAATATTTTAAGGAACTCAACGACACATACTTCCTCATGAAGCAGCACTACTCGATTCGCAAGATATTGTCCTACATCGATGGCATACCTGAGGCTACCCCAAACTCGCCACCTTCTCCGACGACCATCCGTGCAATCAAGCGAACCATACAGGTGATCGGAGAAACGATTAAAAGCACTCGCGAAACACCGAACATTACGGTCAAACTGAACCGCGTTCTGAAGCTCATCACGTCCGTCGCGTTGACTGAGCGGACCAAAGACTTACGCCAGTTCTTCAGCCACGGTTATCCGTTGTCGAAATGGGAACTGGAGAGGGCCACCGCCGCGGATGTGGCGACCGTGTTTCAGACGATCGACAAAAATTTGCGCGAAGCTCGCCACTGGTTCGTCTACACGCAAACGCAGCAAAATCTGCGCCTTTATCGGCGCTACTTGGCGTATCTGTTGGTGTTCGACTCGATTGATGCGCTACGTAGTTACATTGCGTTCGTGGGCACTGAATTTAAGGCCAGTCTCATACAATCGTTTCTCCCCGAGCAGCTCACGGAGGCGAAACTTCTCCTACAGGAAATGCTGCGTACGTCTAGCAGAGACAGTGATCCGGCGTACACCGCAACGCTGCGGCCCAATTTGGAGTATCTCGAACGGGAAATCGAGTTGCGCATCAATGCGATCCGCACCGAAAATGCCTCACTCGGCCGTACCGTCGATGAGTACTTCTTTCTCGAAACCTACATACGCCAGCCGAGTGGAACACTCGACCGTGTGCGATCGATCGTACGGTCGGTGCTGTGCGCAACGGAGCTCTCTAACCGGCACAAGCTTGTCGAAAAGACTGATCTCCAGTACGGTCGCGAACTTATGGCTAGGCTCCACACGATGGAGCGGGACGAAGCGCGGGCCAATCTGTGGCACAGCATCTGGCAGAGATTGGCACGCGATAATTTCGACGGCATCGACACGCTCCTGGGGCGAACGGAACAGCGATCGGATGTGGCACTTGATGAAACGGTGCGTACGATGCAATGCCTTGGACTACCGCTGGCAGATGAGGCATTCGTTGAGTTCGTGAATCGGCGATTCGTTAAGAGCTATTACCCCAACGTGTTCGTGCTGGACAACAAGTACCGAGTGCTGAAGGAGATCATCAAGGATCGTAGGGCGCAGGTTGGTGTGCGGGACGCTTTGGCGAAGCTGAAAGAGTTGCGCCGTTCAGACGAGGCCGTGCTGCAGGAAATGTACGATCAGCTACTCGATCGCATGGGCGAAACCCTGAACAACGGTTCCGGAGCGCGGGCCGATCAGATAGCACTCGAGTACAGTCTGCTCGAGGTATCCGAAATACTGTGCAATCTGGGCGTGTTCCGGGATAATGTGGCCGACCTTGCCGCCAGCATGACACCTGTCGTCACGGGGCGCAATTTGCGCAACTATTTGGCCCACGACAGCCTAGCATACGACACCCTGATGGCCGGATGTCCTGTGCCCGGTGCAAGTATCGTTCGCAACGCGCAATATTTAATCAAACACCGGACTAGGCTGTACCATGCGCCGAGTGTGTCCGGACCGCACAGCGTGAAAGGCGAACAACTACATTTTGAGGAAGTATTCAAATTTCAAACCGAGTGGACAGCGCAACAAGTAGAGTTTCTAGAACGGGTGAAACAGATGGATTTGGTCCAACAAATTGCTTGCGGCGCACGTGCTGATCTTCTGCTGCGGCGACGCGATCATCTCGATTACGACATCGTGTCGATAGCATTGAACGCAAATCCGGCCAAATTTATTTCTCAGCTGGTGTGTTACGAGCAAAGTGAGGCAAACTTTTTCCACATTCTACTGTCGCACGAATGCATGGGCGATGTGAACGGAATGATCCGCAGCTTGATAGAAAATCCCCACCAGTTCTGCCTTCGTCTGGCACTCATGAGCGGCTTGTGGGAGGAAACGGAAGCTTGCTTTCGTCGCTGCCGTGACGAGCCGGAGCTACAGTCCATGGTAACCCGTGAAGTTCCTCTCCTTTTCCGAAGGCACAGTACCTCGTTCATCGTCAGCGTACTGGAACTGTTCCCATCAGCCTGGTTTCACGGTGTGGTCAACCATCTGGGCAATACGATTCTACATCTGGCGGTACTGCGCGGGGACAAGGATTTGTTGCTGCTCGTGTTACGCCGCTACGGGAATCTGGTGAACGTGGCCAACAAATTCGGAGACGTGCCATTACTGATTGCTGTGCTCTACAGCGACGACACTGCAATCGCCGATCTGCTCCTCGAGCACGGAGCTGATCCGTGTTCGGCTCCGAACATCCTGGCCAAAGTTGCTACCTGCAATCGTTTGCCTCTTTTGCTGCGTGTAAGCGATGCATTCGCGACCCGAATGCCTCCAGCCGGAGATGACCTTCGGAATAATCCGATGCGAGCGGCCCTCGAGAGTGGCCAGTTCGAGGTGTTCCAAACGCTGCATCGCACGTTTAGGTACGATCTGCGCCAAGGGGAGCTCTTGCACCTAGCCTCGCGGCTCAATCGCCTCGAGTTCCTCCCTTACATCCTGCTCGAGGTGAAAGATGTCGATCCCGTGAATGCCGGCCACTGTTTCACACCACTTATGATAGCCTGCGGGTCTGGGCACTACGAAAGCGCACAGCTACTGCTACAGCACGGCGCCAGTGGCGTGTTTCGGAATGGGAACGGTTACAGTCCGTGGCACTGCGCCGTGTTTAGTGGCCGAAAGCGCGTCGTGCGACTCCTGCTAGCCATGTGCCCGGGTGTGGACGTGAACGCGATCACGCGGGACAAACACTCCGCCTTAGGGCTCGCTATAGAAGCGGGCCACAGTGTGCGGCAAATGATGGTACTCTTAAAGGCAGGCGTCTCCGTGTCGGCGGACCATGTGCTGCAAGCGTGCACCGGGGACAGATTTGCCCTCTTCAAACTGCTCTTCGAACGTCACCCGGAGTTTCTTGAGGCGCGAGACTACTTCCAGCGCAGTCCACTCATGCTGGCCGTGATAGAGGGCAACCTACCGATGGTGCGCTATCTCCTAGCTTGCGGGGCCAACGTGAACACGGTGAACATGCTCGGTATGGGGTGTCTACACGTGGCAGCCATGAATAACCAGGTGCAAATATGCACCATACTACTCGGGGCCCGGATCGACTGTGAGGCCGCGGACCACTGTTGCCGGACGCCGCTGGTGGTTGCTTTGGAGCGCGAACACCTGACGGTGGTCGAGATGTTGCTGCGGCACGGAGTACAACGGGAGAGCGCTTACCGATTCCGGTACGGCGTGCGGCACCGTAATGTGTCGTTGCTTCACAAATTTACCATCGAAAAGCGGCCCCGAATGGTGCAATACCTACTGCAGAATCTCCGTTTTCCACCCGACACTAAAGATGATGACGGCAAAACGGCAGCCATGTACGAGACGAGCGAGGAATAAAGAGCAAACTCACTTTTTTATACGTCCGTTTTATTAGACGCGAACAGAGAAGAATAGCAATGTAACGGATTTTTATGTTCCGCGAGGCGGGCGCACGTCACCGTACCTTGCCGGCGGGGATATAGCTCAGTGGTAGAGCGCTCGCCTCGCATGTGAGAAGTCCCGGGTTCAATCCCCGGCATCTCCAGCTTCTTTTTTAAATTTGTATATTTACATAGGAGTTTGAAAAACATTGAAAACCTCGAATTGTGGAAGCATTCCGGATTGGTAACTTGCAGCTGTCACTGTGTCATACCACTGTGTGTGGTATTGTGGGGGTGGGGGTGGCATTCTGGAACCACTAAAATATTGGTGGGCATATGATTGATACCCGGCTTGTGCTATGCCTTGGTGCGAGTAAGTGTAGCGTTGCTGCGATGAAATTGACCCAAATCGTTTGGCTGGTTGTGGGAAAACGTTTGGGCGGTGATGCACGCGATCGCGATTGCTTTTATGTCGTGCAGGTTTGGCGGTAACTTTAATGTTGCCAATGGTGTGAATGCAATCTGCCAAAACCATATTGACCGCTTCTTTCGACCGAAACTCGATAAAGCAGTAAGGCTCAGGCTGCGAGGTTATGTGGTTGTGAGGCCTGCGAACAACTCGGATCTGGCCATATTTTTCAAAGCACTCCCGCAGATCGTTAGATGTAATTTCCGGTGTGAGTCCATCGATGTATACGGTGTGTGACGTTTCGGCAGACTCATTTTGCGGCACCCTAACCAATTTGGGAACGTTTTTCTCAGTCGATAGCTTCTTGGGACCCTGGGTGCTGCGAAACAGGATGTGCACCACCAGCTGGTTGATATTTGCCGAATCTACGTCCAGACGAATCTGCTCGATGTCATCAAACTGGGAATAGTATTCCACCAGCTGCGCTACCGTCGTTTCTGAAGCTATTTCATGACTGAACCATCGACCGTGTTCCCCGATTCCTGGAACTATCTTGCCCTCGTTGTGGTTCTCCATTGTGATCTTTACCTTTACCGCCGGTAGAACCAGAACGCAAACACGACTGTACACGCAAGTGACCTATTTCAATTAAAAAAAGTATGTTAAAAACTGTAACTGAGCAAAAGGACCAACCCCGTTCCTGCTGCTGGGTGCTTACTTAATTAATTTCGCCGTTCTTCACAAGAAGTGCACAAACAGAAAATGCGTGAGCCGTCGTTAAAGAATCTACTAGCCGCTTTCAAAGATGGCGCCGTAATAAAACCACTCGCGTCGCCGACCGTATCTGTCACCGTTTTCTGAGAAGAGCAACCGATGAAGGACATTTTCATCCGTTTTTTATTTAAAAATTCATCTCGATCGCGTCGAAATTACGGTTGGTTGCACTGCTATGCTGTCAGTTTTATGTTGCTGTCAGAATCAGCTGCTACTGCGCAAACAACATATGTTGTCATCCGATTTACAATCGCAAACAACGTTTCACTCCGAACGACGGCTTATCGTCGCCGCTGGCTGGCCTCCATCGTAATATTCCGCACCAACCACCTAAAGCCATGGCCTGCAATGCTGTTCTGTTGCGAAATACAGTGTGGAAAGCAACACTGCCGGTACCGTTTAAGGTTGGTAACAGCACGACGGACGGACAGGACGGAACGACCCTATCCGCCTGAAACTGATTATGAAATCATATTATCTCCTTCCGTAGGTCCCCCTGCAATGCAAACACACTTCGGCGGCCAGTCCGAAGCTAGAGAAGATCCGCGAACGGCTGGAGAGTGGACCCCACTTTCAGGACTTTGTGCAACATCCGGACTACAATCGGGATGACTGGTCGACGTACGAGGGCAAGTTGCGGCGCGAGAAGGGTGAGAGCGAACGGCTGCGGCTGCCCCCGTGGCTGAAAACGAAGATCCCGATGGGCAAAAATTACACACGCATCAAGGAGCAGCTGCGCGAACTGAAGCTGGCCACGGTGTGCGAAGAAGCCAAGTGCCCCAACATCGGGGAATGCTGGGGTGGCGGCGAACATGGCACCCAAACGGCCACTATCATGGTAAGCAAGTGAGGAAGTGGCGGTCCGGTTTTCATTTTTCTTTTCTTCCCTTCGCCTTAATATTGATAAGGACGTCACACGCGCCTTATCAATGAAAGTGAAACGGCCCGGCCATGTTTACTATTTTTGGTGTGGCAACAGTTGCAAAAAGTTCTAATATATCTTTCTTCTTTTGCCTGACTTTTGCAGCTCATGGGTGACACGTGCACCCGAGGATGTCGGTTCTGTAGCGTCAAAACTGCACGTGCACCACCACCGTTGGATCCGGCCGAACCGGTCAACACAGCGACGGCCATCGCCTCGTGGGGCTTAGATTACATCGTGCTAACGTCAGTCGATCGGGACGATCTCGCGGATGGTGGGTCGAAGCATATTGCAGCAACGATCACGGAGATAAAAATGCGGTACAAAAAGGCACCCGCTTTATCTTTGCCCTAATGTCCGGCCATACTCATTGGATTCTTCGCTCTTTCTCTCTCTTGTTAGAAATCCTCGCATTTTTGTCGAATGCCTAGCGCCCGACTTTCGTGGCGATGAGAAGTGCATCGAAACGGTGTCCCTGTCCGGGCTGGATGTATATGCGCACAACATCGAGACGGTCGAAGCGTTGACGCCGTTCGTGCGCGATCGGCGTGCTCGCTACCGACAGAGCTTGGACTGCCTGCAGAGCGTAAAGCGCTTCAACCCGAATCTCATCACCAAATCATCGATCATGCTCGGGTTGGGCGAGACAGATGAACAAGTCGAGCAGACGCTGAAAGGTAACTACGGGTCCTGCGAACCTTTCTACGCGGAGGGCTACATCACTACATTTTCTTGCCCTAGATCTCCGGTCCGTCGGTGTCGATTGTCTTACCCTTGGGCAATACATGCAGCCGACCAAGCGACACCTGAAGGTGATCGAGTACGTGACTCCGGAAAAGTTCAAGCACTGGGAAGAGCGGGGCAAGGAGCTTGGCTTCCTTTACACGGCCAGTGGTCCGCTCGTGCGCAGCTCCTACAAAGCGGGCGAATTTTTCATCACCAGCATCCTTCGAAATCGAGCCAACGGACAGAAGGAAACGGTTGAGTAACCGTAAGGCGTACGGCAGTGTCGGCCCGGTTGCTGCTTCACCCGCTTTAATTAGTGCAATAAATGTGTTTGTTTTGAAATAGGCTATATTTCGAATTGATTCCTCTACGATGAGCGACTGTTGGTGTGTTTACGATTTGGGCGACCAAGACTCGATAATTGCATCGCACCAAATATATATTCTCGTCGTACTCATCAGCAAGGGCTACGTAATTCCTCCAGAGTGCTGGAAGCAGATTTGCGCATGATCGTAACGGAACGGCTAGCCGTTCGCTGTCGGTGTGTGTATTGGAATGTTTGTGATCCAAAAATCGAACAAGTTGCCATTCATCATTACACATTCCACCAACGGTGTTGCCGAACCGGACCCGCAGATTGTGTCGGGCATCACAGGTGGGTGGATGGACAGCTCGACCCGCCGCCACGCGTAACAGTGCAAAGCCCTGCCCGAGTCTCCGAGTGAGCTGGAGTGCGTAGGAAGTAACCAAGCGAGGCCGCTCTGTTGGACGCCTTCGTCAACAAGTGATTTTTGCCCGAAACGTCCCGCGTTACGAAACGTGAGCTAGGTATGGCGTTTTGTTTTTCGAAGGTGCTTTAGAGTTGCGAATAAGTTTCCCCACACCCCCCAAATTTGGTTCCATATGGTGCATGCGATCCGGGTGCAGACCAACGCATCGGGGACGTGACCTACTGAATCGCAATTAGCTACCACTCGTTGGCCCAACGATGCCGAGGGCCAGAAGAATGATCCTGGGGCACGTCATGTCCGGGCTGTGCTCGAAAATGAACCGTACCAAGCAGCTTCCGGCGGACCTGATGGAAACACCCCTCAATCGATGTCTCAACACGTTCGACATTACGCTATTGGGTAAGTTGGCATAATGCCCTCCGTCGGGGGCCTACCGATGCAGAGTTCCTTCACGCGCAAGGAAGTCCCTTCGAAATATCGCTCCCTTTAATCCGGGTGAAGTAAACAGGTGGCAGCTCTTGTTTGTTTACATTTAATGTTTGGTACTTTTGGTTAAATATTATTGTTTCCCATTCAAAGCCGTTGCGATGGTGACAAACCTTGAAGGCGAAGAAGAACATCTGTTCGCCATTGTGACCTCACCCATTTTAGTGCGAGAATGTGGAGCGATAATCGTACTATTTTCACTGTAATTGATTGATTGTAATTACCCATCGACAAGTTTGTCCACCATCGTTGCGCCTATTAAACATATGGAGCCTTCGGGGAGTTTTTATATTTGTTTTCTTCTTTCCTCAACTCCAACCTGTGCTTATCATTTCGTTTATTTAATTTGCACAAACGTGGACTTTTGCAAAGAAGTAAGTTTTTTCATGGGCTACCACACAGTAAGTTGCCAGTTGTTGCCAATCTAGTTGAAGTGATGGTGAAAGGTAGTACTTTGTTGGCCACTCATCGTTAACCGTCCGTCTCCCACAGGAATCGGGCATATGGTTGGAGCCGGCATCTACGTGCTCACCGGTACGGTTGCCCGAGAAATGGCCGGGCCCGCCATTGTACTCTCCTTCCTCCTGGCGGGGCTTGTCTCCCTTCTTGCGGCACTGTGCTACGCAGAGTTTGGAACGCGCGTCCCGAAAGCTGGCTCGGCCTACGTCTACACGTACGTTTCGATCGGCGAGTTCTGGGCCTTCGTCATCGGTTGGAACATTATCCTGGAGCATATGCTCGGTGCCGCATCAGTGGCCCGTGCCTGGAGTGGCTACGTCGACTCGATGCTGGGTAATATGGTGGCGAACTTCACGATGGAACTGACGGGCGAGATGCACGAGCAGCTACTGGCCAAGTATCCCGACTTTCTGGCGTTCTTCGTATGCTTGAGTTACGCGGTGGCCCTGGCGGCCGGTGTGAAAGCGACTGCCATGATCAACAGCATCCTAACGACGGTGAACGTGGCCGTAATGGCGTTGGTGGTGGTGTTGGGTTTCTGGTACGCATCGCCCCAGAATTGGTCGCTACCAGAGCAAGGTTTCATGCCGTACGGCTTTGGCGGCGTTCTGGCTGGTGCCGCCACCTGTTTCTACGCGTTCGTCGGCTTCGACAGTATTGCGACATCCGGCGAGGAAGCGAAAAACCCGAGCGTATCCATCCCCTTGGCCACCATTCTGTCACTGTGCGTGGTCACGGTCGGGTACGTCCTGGTGAGCGCTGCTCTGACGCTTCTGATACCGTACGATGAGATCAATCCGGTCGCGGCCCTTCCGGACGCGTTTGGAACGCGAGGTATCACCTGGGCAAAGTACGCCATCTCGACGGGAGCCATCTGTGGTATGACGACGACTCTGCTCGGGTCACTGTTCGCGCTACCACGCTGTATCTACGCGATGGCCAGCGATGGGCTATTGTTTTCGTGCTTTGGCAAGGTAAACACTAAAACGCAAGTTCCACTGCTAAACCTGGCTCTGTCCGGTATCTGTAGCGCGCTACTGGCGCTACTGTTTGATCTCGAGAAGTTGGTGGAGTTCATGTCGATCGGAACACTGCTTGCGTACACGATCGTTTCGGCGAGTGTGATCGTTCTGCGCTATCGGCCCATCTCGGTGGAGGAAACGGTCCATCTCGCCCCAGACACACCCGGTACGGACGAGGAAGACGGCGGTCAAGCACCGCTACCCGGCACGACGGCTACCGTGGCGTCGGCTGGGGGCATAGATTCATCATCCCAATCGAGCACGATCGATCCGTCGTCTCCGACGAGTGAAATGATTGAGATCGCTCTGGCCGGTCGACTGCGACCACAGTTTCGTTGGCTCGAGCCAGTCCTGGGACGTTGCGAGCCGGGCGTTGCCTGTTCCGGTGCAGTACTCATGTTCTGTGTGCTGAGTGTGGCTGTCTGCTTCCAGCTCGAAAGTTCATGGGATGAGCTGTACCACGGCACCTGGTGGGCACTGGGTTTGTACGGGTTTCTGCTCTTCTGCTTGGTTGCCTGTAAGTCGCAAGTCGAATGACGCCGGTTCACTCGTCTCTACACATACTACACGTCTTATTGTTCCCTTTCGCAGGCGTTGTGGTCATTTCGGCTCACCATCAAAACACACGAGGACTTCAGTTTAAAGTGCCGTTCGTGCCGTATGTCCCAGCGTTGAGCATCTTCTGCAACATAGAACTGATGGTCCACCTGAGCTTCCTGACTTGGTTGAGATTCTTTATCTGGCTTTCGATCGGCATGCTGGTGTACTTCCTGTACGGCATTCACAACAGCAAGGAAGGCGAACTCGGAACGTCCTACTCGATGCTGATGTCAACTAACGAGGCCATCCGGGGCTGGGGAGCCACCAGCACCGCACTCGGTGGTGGTACCAAGGTAACGGTAACGAAAATCATAAAAGGCCGAATCAGTCGCAAGACGGCCGGCGACAGACAAGCGATCGTCGACGATGATGAGGATGATGATTCCTAAATGCAATCTTATCAGCAGTGCTCAGGCCTTGTTTGATTAAGCGTTTAAATTTATGATTTTCCTTGGTTTTCATTTTATAAGTTGAAAATTCTCGAAAATGGGATTCGCTTGCAGTTTCCACTCTACGAACGGTAAATTTATTCGCATCAGTCTGAATACTTAGCTACCAGCAAAGGTACTAGTCGCGGCCATTGGTGTGTTGAACATTTCGTTACACAGTATTAACCTTTATGCTACCTAGCAATTGCCTTAGAAATGAATGTCCCAGCGTAGAACCTAAACCAAAATTACAAATAATTAACATTATCAACCTGTCCGTTTAACACGCAGGTACTAAACAGAATGATAGTCTATGTTGATGCGGAAAAATATTTAAAACAGTTTACTCTAAAAAACGTCCCTTAGATGAATAGCGCTGTTAAAGAGCATAATACGCTTTTATCGGTTTTACACTCCAGATGATTCCTATTGTTACTTAGTAGTTTATCGGTAATGTTTTTGGAAGAATGATGCGACAAATTAATCATTTAGCTTAATTCAGTTATTCGATCTGCTGGGCGGGCTTTGGGTGCAGCCGGTACAGAGCAGAGCAAAGGAATACCACCGTTCGTATCATTGGACACGTTTTGTACTACCTTCGAACACTTTCCACACACGGGTCACAAACTACTACGATTCCTTCGTTTCCATCATCGCTGTGCTGTGCAAACTATATAGGAATATGCGGAGGCTTTCGAAGGGAGCGCCTTGTCGTTTAATTTTGGGAACGTGTAGATTTAACTAAACATAGAGTGCTGGTCGGATGGATCTACTAGCACTATCAACCGTATATGTATCATAACGTACCATTATACTATAGATAAAAACACGCACGGTAAATGCATTCAACATATTGTCATAAATCGGAATAATAAGTTACCCTATAAGGGCCTAAGGAACACGGGCCGTATGCGATAGAGAGTATCTTGAAAAGATTTACGTACGAAACAACCGACAAACTTTTAGCGGTGATTTTTTAATTTATTATGAGCAATCACAACGTGGCTGACAAAAGAACCAAAGAGGATGGTAATGTGGATCCTTGCATACCAATCAAACTTGTTCAATTATGAATACCACCTACGGTATGATTCCAGATTCTACAGTTTCTACAGGTTCTACAACACTTTTTATCTCTAATTTATGGAACTGTGTACATGCAAACAAAAACTGAGCAACCAAAAAACAGAAGTGAAGAAAAAACATGGTATAAATTTATTCACCTTTAAGAAACTTAGCATACACCACATAAATAAAGAACAATAAATATACATACTTACATAAATATATTCGGATTAAGTATGGTTTTTGCACTATTGAGCAGTTATAATTTACGGAGAGTTTTAGTCCAACATTATTAATACTCCATTACGGGTATGGTGTTTTACTATACTGGTAAAACCTGGTATTTTTATTAAAATCAGTATTTCACTTGTTGCAAGTGGAGATTGTATTATTTCGTACTTTAACCGATTCGCTTCGAAAACAACGTTCGTTTTCATTCCTCAACATGCTGTGTGTTTCGTGATTGAAGTACACGACCCGGAGCGATAAACTGAAATGCGCATCCGTCAAGAAATCTTTTTTTTTTGCCTTTTTCGTTTCACCAGTTCGGCGTAAAAACAAACAAACCAAGGCACAGAATAATCTGTTGCGTGCATTTTGTTGTTGCTTTTTGTAATGGTCGTCTGAAGACGGCGATAGTGTTTGCTGCGTAAAAAAGTCTGAGTCTCGAGTCAAAATTCGATATAATGCTGGCTGGTGGCCACGGTGAACCCAATCCCAACACATCCTGGCTAGATTCGCGCGGCCTGTGGCTGTCGTATGTGCTGGGTATCACGTTTTTCCACATCGTTCTGCTTGCGATACCGTTCGTGCAAATTCCGTACGCATGGACCATTACAAACATTACGCACAATTTGGTAGGTTCTGGCGGCGTGCGAATGTTATTTGGTAGCTAAACGTGCCCTAAGCTGTGCCGTATGTTATCCTTTTTCAGGCACACCTCTACTTTCTGCACTCTATCAAGGGGGCACCCTGGATGAGCATTGATGCAGGCGAGAACCGCAAATATACCCACTGGGAACAGATCAACTACGGCGAACAGTTCACAACAACCAGAAAATTTCTTACGGCTGCACCCATCATTCTGTAAGATTGCTGCACAATTTCATACAAGGTATAGCATCTGCTTCAGTGTTCTTTTCTTGACACAGCTTTCTTCTAACGTGTCTGTACACGCGGAATGATGTGGATCATTTTATCGTCAACTTTATCTCACTGGCTGTTGTGCTGGTCCCAAAACTGCCGCAGTTTCATGGCGTTCGTTTGTTCGGCATCAATAAATACTGAAGGTAAAATCAGTAGCGAACATCGACCCTGGACACGACCCATAAATGACGACGGCGTGAAGAAACGTGCTACGGATACTCTTGGGAAGGAAAACATTTAATCTACAAGACAGAATAGTCTCAAAACTGTAACGATTGGACTTTATCGAGCCTCATTTATTGTCTATTTTGTAGAATATACGCATTTTAATGCATAGATGTTGATTGCTTGCGATGCACGTAAATAAGACAAGAAGCAGGGTTTATATGAAACATGGGTTTTTCTGCTCTTGACGAAGAATGAATTTAGTGTTGTCAATGTGTGCTGAACGAATTTGAAAAATAAACATTGTGATTATTATCTAATAAAAAGGTTACTCTAAATCGTTGTTAATATGCACAATATAGACCACAGTATTCCCACTATTCAACAGCTGTATGTATGACTCCAAGCAATTGTGTCCCACATCCAGTGTCCTAAGCGAGGCGCCTATAACGCTATCGGCACGTGCTTCCGTGTTCGTACATGTTGAGAACGAAAGTGAGAATGATACACCATGGGAAATTGGTATACAATAGGCGGACATATTGTGTTTTAGGAAGAATCTACGGACGTCCAACGTTTTTGTTTTCTTTGTATGTGTTTTGATTAAATTCAACATTTTATGTGTAATACACGCGTTCCTATTGTATTGTATTAGTATTAGATGATGATTCATCGTTTTATCATTATTGAAACTCATTACTCATTACTAAAATCCTAACTTTTCTAAGTTGGCTTATCCCGGATAGTTTGATAGCTGGACAAAGTGCGCTACAACTTGAAACAAAGACATAATCGCGTTGCACGAAATCACGCAACGATGTGACGAATCTCACGGTTTGTCTTACAATTTACGAAACTTTCACGATTCTCACTGTCGCTCCGCTCTCTCTCTCTCTCTTTTTCTTTCTCTCTCTTTCTCTTTCTCTCTCTCCCTCTCTCACTGTCTCTCTCTTTCTTCTGTTCCTTGATTTGGAGATTAGAAATCGGGCATATGGATCCGTTTGGGTGAAAAATATTCGTGTAAGGTCAGCACTGACCTATCGACCAAAAAATGAATTCTCTAACCGATTCCCCAGTTCTTTGGCCCTCTAACAAACAAGACATAATTAACTTCGGTGTACTAACTTTTCAAACCGAGTTTTGAACTCTCGAGCAACGCGGGGTTTGATGGCAGTCAATACGCTCCATTTGTTCTCTCCTTCGCTATGTAATGACATTGACCAGAGAACGGGATCGTTGCTGCAGTTCGTTGACCCCGTTTTCCGGCGGCTCATTTCGTAGACGGTGCTGGTTGTCGTTTTGGGGATTGCGTGTACAGCAGCCACTTTTTTCGGCACCCATTTGTGGGTGGAGGTGGCCATGCACTCACACATACATTTTCTGATCAGTTCGCGCTATACTATAAGACAGCTTAATTGAAAACCTATTGCATACGTTTAAAGGAAAAGAGAACAAAAGGGCTAGTTTCATATTTCACCCGTGCGTTAACGTTTCTTGCAACCGGAAATAGCAAGATATTGTAGGCAAGGCGTAGTGGTGTTGAAAAAATAGACGAGTAAACCAGATCAGACAGGTCAACAAAGATTGAGTTGGGGAACGTAAAAAGGGTAACTATGAGCTGTAAGCGAGCTGTAAGACTTTTAACAAATAATTTTTGGGTAGCAATCATAGCAATTTGAGCTGGAAAGCTTGGACGTACATTCTGTTCAGTATGAATATCTGTCGTTTCATTTTAAACACAAAACTTAAGTTGTACTTAGAAACAACTAGCAATTAATTTACATTGCAATCGTTAGTTTACTACAGAGATATGTAAGTTGAACTATTTTATTTAATTACTTGCTTGTCTCAAGCATGGCTACTGCAATGTGTTCGGAGTTTTTGCTGCGCGACAACAATTTGTAGCAAAAATTGAGCTAACTGGATGGATGGATGAATTTCTTCTCGCATCTGAGAAACGAGAGTATCCGGGAGCGCAAAGAGCGCGTGCCAGAACAGTCGGGGGTCGTTGGCGCTAAGTACTAACCGGAGGCTAGTAGCAGCAGCTGGTAAGAAATTTGATTCGCTCTTCGCGGCCGCAGTGTGCTGTGAGTCCGCGTAACGCGAGTGTGTCGATCGACGGTGACCGCCAGTTGCTGAACGCAGAGCAGTACCACCTTGCACACCGATTTGTGATGAGGATTTATTAGAGTTGCCCGAAAGAAAAATCCTCCAGAACAGGCAGTGAATACTCGCAGGAAGACCAGCTGTCCCTTGGCGGACTGTGGCCGCCATTGTGCAGCAGTAGCGCCATCCATATTTTCCTTCATCTTCAGCGAGCAGAGAAGACCCGAAAGGGATCCACTGAAACCTCTGCGAGATTGTGTCACCATGCGGGCCACCATCACTAGTCCGTGCCGCTAGCCAGGAAGGACGTCGGACGCAAAGTTTGTGCTCCACTTCCAGAAAGCAGATTTTTCACCATTAAGCGACGGTCTCTCGCCATTACAACCCAGTGGTAAATGATTTTCCTATCTTTGGCTCGTGTGTAAGTGGGAAAGGATTTTCCACTATGTGTGTGCATGTTTGTGAGTGTGTGTAACGTGTCCGTCTACACGTTTTACTTCTTCCGTTCGCCTGACGCCTGAGGAGCTTTCACCGATTTGTGCCCACGCCTCCTCAGATTTCATGCTATGCAAGAAATATCTTGACTTGCGAAAAATACGGCCCCGTGCTGCTCTCATACATAACTTGTGCAAACGCGACCTCTATGGAATGTTATACATATGTGCGTAAGTGTACGAGTGTGAGTGTGTGTTTGTACGTAAAAAACAGTGCCGCAACATTCGTCCCATTGTGTCAGGCAGTATGAACGCAACCAAGCAAAAGAAGGACTACCGAAAAGTAGATGATTTTAGTTCGTTTAATCGTATGGCGATCTCCTAATTCAGTGCCAGGGGAAGTAGTTTAGTGTGGAGGTAAACAGAAGAAACAGGTGTAGAATATTGCCACGAATCACAAATGTTGGAGTTTTCTGGAGATTAGTGCAGCCTGATGAATGACCAAGGGCCCCGATGGTGGATTATTTCTGGTCTGCAGACTCGGTGTGTTGATTTAGGATAAAACGGGAAAATGGGTTGACAGCAATAGTTATGGAATCCATCAAGTGTGGACAAAACTGCTAATAACATGATACCAACGGTGAGCCACATTGGTAGCAGCGCTATTGATTAAACCATTACTTCCAACAGGGCATGAAATCGATCAGAATCGTGAACGGCCTGCTATTCGTGTGTACCAAATTTTCTTTACCGAATTGTGATGGTAAAGAAAATAGGCGTAAGCCAGCCTCAGTTTGACACATTGCACAGTGCACTGAGTGTTAATAGCAACATATTTCGAAAAACGAAATTGATAAGACAGTATTTAAATATCTATAAAAAATTTTAATCATTACGAATAACTGCAAAAACTAATTGCACTCAACACGAGTCACTAATACGTGTAAGTATTTCGTTTCGTGTTTAAAAAAGGTCGATGCTTGTCTGATATTTGTCAAAGTCATTCGGCTAATGGCACCAGCGAAAGGCTCAATCAAGATCAACAACCTTTGAACCGATCATTTACACGACAGAAAAGCTCGGACATGAAGTGTCGCCTTCCTGCGGGGTGGTGGAGTCGCCTAGTGACTCGTGAAAACGGCGTGCCTTTTCTGTACATGATTAAGATGCCAGCTTCGCTTCTGTTTGGTGCAATGCAATGCAAACTTTTCGGTGATAATTCATAACTGGGTTAACATTTTTGTTAGAATACTTTGAGTATTTCCCGCTACAGTAGAAAAGTCTTTACGTTTGCTCACAACGAACTGGTAGAAGGAGAGCCAGCAAGAGCAAGAGAGAGAGCGAAAAACGGAGCACAAGAGGGACAGAGAGAGACAGAGAGAGAAAGAGACTGGGCAGCTGGGCGACGAAAGTCCTGCCGTTAGCGCCGCATACCGTCACATATAGAAGGTGTGCAACATGGTATAGAAGGTGTGCAAGCAACATGAGCACAGGATCATATGGTATGCTGAGCCCCGTCGTGTGCTAGTGTGAAAGCTTATGTTGCGTGCATTCGTACGTAAGTGTGAGTGTTTTTTCTTCACATCCCGAAAAACGTGTAACAAAGAAACGATCCGAGGAAGAAGTGTTTGTGCGATGGAGAGAAATAACTAGCAAAAAGAGAGAGGTGAGACACGCTCGTAAGGGAATCTATCGCAAATGCAAGAGAACCCTTTTTCTAACGCACAAATTTGCAGTCTCTCTCTCGCGCCCTCTCTCACTTTTCTGACAGTTTTGACTTTTCGTGATCTCGAACAGTGTCTGTCAGTCGGTTCAATAGGAAGGGGAATTGTGGTACCAGAAGTGATGCAAATATTCCGTGGAGCAGCAAAGGAAGAAGTTTGTGTTATACCCACTGAAGATTCGGCAATATCAGGCCCCCGGCCTCGGTTGCCATCTGACCCAGGCACGCACCGACTGACCCGATGGTTTTGATTTGAATTTGGCAGGTGAGCAGCACTATTTAGCTGATTCAGCTCTCAGCGTCGAGCTCGTGGCGTGGCGCGTGGCGGGCTGGTCGCGGGGCAGGGAAGGCCGAGACGTGGACGAGGACAGGCGAAGGACAACACTCTGGAGCACCGTCAGCAGCGCCTGCAAGATTGGATTGTGACACCAGCAGCCGCGGTGACCGTGCGGAAAAGCTGTTTGGATAAGTTACGGTACGTGTGCGTGCACGAAGCGAAAGGGCCCGGCGATCGCGAATGTAATAGGTAGTGCCGAAACCATAAGCTAATGTCCGCGAGTAAACGTGAATTGCCATGAAGGAAAAAAGCATTGCAATGCTCGTCGAATTGTGCGTCAGTAAACCACGGTAAGGCGAAAAGAAAGCGCGAGAGCGAGAGAGAAAGAGAGAGAGTTCGTGCCAGAATGAGCATAGTCCGGAACAAGAGAGAGAGAGAGAATGAGCGAATGGGCCCGCGTATGTATCAAAATGTGCGTTCGCTTTGCAGTGGAATTTTGGTGTGCGTGTCGTGTTACGTGCGATAGCCGTGAAGTGACTGTCACAGCAGCAGCAGAAGCAGACTTGCTGTGTGTATGCGGGCAAAAGGCCTACGAAGCTCTCAACATACATCAACACATTATACCCGTGCTGGCGTGAAAAAGCTGCAAAGGTGCGTACGTGTGTGCTGCGGGTGGTCAGCAAGCAGGCCCTGGTGCGGATCAGTTGCGCGGCGTTCATACGATCCTCGGTGGTTCCCGTCATCTCCCTTGTCCTGCATCACCGTTTGACAGTGACCGTGGCGGTAATTAGTTGCACACACCGCTAGAAGCGCGCGACGGAGCGATCTGTCGAGATTTTGTGTGACTGAGCCTAATGAAGAAAAATCGAAGTAGCGAGTGGCAAAATCGTTCGTTCATTGGCAAAAAGGTAAAGGAGAAGAACCACAAGCACTAGCAACCAGGTCTGACCAACAAACAAAAGGACGTACACAGCATCGCCCAGCATCTCAGAGGACGGTTGACAACCGACGGGCCGATTCTGACACCACGCAGCCGATTTTTGCAGCATGCCTGCAAATAAATTCACCTCGTTCCTAGGCGTAACACGCGATCGGAAAAGGGCATCATGATTGTGCAATGTCATTCGCGGCGGCGGTGTGAACCCGACACATCAGCAGGCAGGCGCCGCAGCAACCAGCTGTGGCAAAGGCGACACCGAGTGTGGCAGCAAATTATGCAAACATACATTTCATAAACAGCTTTCAGCTTGTTGCAGTTTTGTTCGCCCGAGTTTCGGAAACGGTTCGTTTTCGCCCATTTTGACCCATCCCAGCAGGTTGGTCAGTGGAAAATATGTTTTCAATTAATGGTGTAAGCTGTGAGCAGTGGTGGTTGGCTTTGCATTTGGGAACATTTCGGTACATGTTTATAGCAGAGAGCGTATGCGTGTGTGTGCGCGTGTTGTTAGTGCCAGAACAACACGGCCACGGCCGATGATGCCGATGAAAATGAGACAGTGGACCGACCGCACGACGGGGGCCATATGTATGAGTGAAAGAAAAGCATTCGTGTACGAGAATTAGCAAATGTACGAAGAAATCTGTACTGCGGCGGCGGACTCTTTGGTAGTGTCGGCAAAGATCGAAGTTCAAGAATATTTAATTATTGTCATTTGCGACCGGGCAGGGAGCATGGCCAATGTGTGTGATTTAACGTGTGTGCCCGATGGTGTGAATGTGCCCACTTCGATTCGGACCGCGGCGGCGATGCAGTCATAATCGAATCGGGATAAACCTTGCCCACGACAGCCAACCAAGCCGAAGGTGTTTGAAAAATCGAACCACTGTTTCAAATGCATTTTTTCCTTTTCTTCTTTTCTATGTACTTGCTGTCAAACGGGGCATCGAATGATATTGACCAATGGACAACCGACTGATCGATTGTTGCACCGACTCTGGAATACCCAACCATTTTCTCGACGCCCTTGGCCCAACCTACGATGTGCGTTCGAACGACAATGGCAACAAATTCTACCGAACGGAATCAACGGGTTGGCCAACAAATTCGATTTTTAATTCGAAATCGACAACTGCTTGATCGCTGCTTTTTCTTTCGTTCCGGTACAAATCGTATCAAACTGACGTTGTCCTTTGTGACGATCGTAGTAGACAGATGCTACTAAGCATTGGGCTCGTTTGAGTTGTCGATTTCATTGAACCGAGCATTCTCTTCGACTCGCACGCGAATGCAGCGGAACAACACTATCGATGAGTGCCGTTCGCTTAGAAAACCAATAGCATTGGAAGGAGGACGAGGACATTCTTTTATTCGATACCGAAGATCGTCGCGGTGATACGGCAGATGTAACGACAGCAGAAGGCTGCTGCAGGAGTTGGTACAGACCAGCCGCGGGTGAAAGAGCGAAACAGCTGCAAGAGACGCTTTCGTAGCAGGCGGTGTCCTGTGCAGGCAGTGGACGGATTGAAGCGATGCTTTTCTGATCGGCAACGAGTAAGACACAAGGATTTCATCTCTTAGCGGACGGACGTAAGGCAAAAGGAAGGGCGAAAAAACGAAACGGATAACTAAGCTGATCGACGAAAAGTAGAGGAAAATCGAAAACCCGGAAAGGGGAAGGGCGTTTGCTGCTGGTTCGTAGTGAGCAAACGTTGTTCCGGTGGTGCGGCGTTGCTGGTGATCGGCAGCGGTCGTAGTAGTACTCATCCGACTACTACCACTCAGGGCCCTTGTCCCTGACATTTTTCTGTCTTTACGGTTCAAAGAGGCTTAGAAAATAAACTTTAACCTGACTCTCGGTTGGTTCGGTGGCACCTCGGAAATGTCCGACACTGGCAGTGGACACGACGGAGGCGCCCAGAAGGACTATTCACAAAAGATGGACGGCGGCGGTGGCGGCGTCGGAGGCGGCGACTTCGACTCCGGCCAGCAGAGCCAGCAAACGGAGCAGGAGCTCGCGACGAAGATGCTGCAGATCCAGTCGAAGCGCTTCTATCTGGATGTGAAGCAGAATCGGCGCGGCCGCTTCATCAAGGTCGCGGAAATCGGTGCCGACGGGCGGCGCAGTCAGATCTTTCTAGCGCTGTCGACAGCGGCCGAATTCCGGGACCATCTGTCAACGTTTAGCGACTACTACGCCTCGCTCGGGCCACCCAACCCGGACAACGTGCCCGAAGACGGCAAGCTAAAGTCGGAAATGATGATCAAAGATAACCGGCGGTACTATCTGGACCTGAAGGAGAATGTGCGAGGCCGGTTTTTGCGCGTCTCGCAAACGATCACGCGCGGTGGGCCGCGCTCCCAGATCGCAATACCGGCGCAGGGTATGATCGAGTTTCGCGACGCGCTGACCGATCTGCTCGAAGAGTTCGGCACCAACGACGGTGGGTACAAGGGCGAGCTGCCCGAGGGGCGCCACATGCGGGTTGACAACAAAAACTTCTACTTCGACATCGGCCAGAACAGTCGGGGTATCTACATGCGGGTGTCGGAGGTGAAGAGCAACTTCCGCACGGCGATCACAGTTCCGGAAAAGTGCTGGTCACGTTTCCGCGACATCCTTACCGATTATTGTGACAAAATGAAGAAAACGTCCGAGTCAACCACATCTTCAATCACTGCCGAAAACACTTTACAGAAGCAAGCATCAAATAATATGTAAAATTTCAAATTAAACAAAACAAACCAACAAAACAAACGACAGTAAACCACAAAACCAACAACAACAAAAAAACGTAGCGAAACCAGGATTAAAGAAGAAGAAAAAAAAGAAAGAGTAATATAATAATAACTATACATATAATAATAATGATTATAATAATGATAACAAATAGAGGAAGGAAAATTGGAAGCATAGCACGCAGGATGGGTTTAAACAATCGACGGGAAAACCGGCATGGGGAAGCAAAGCGTCACAAACGGTAGTGAAGCACAAGGGCAAGCATAATTCAACACGAAATCTGGTTGAACCGTAGGTTCGGTGAGGGCAAACAGTGGAAAGGGCAGCAGCACACCGCATGGCCGGCGAGCACAGACCTACAGGCCTACAGGTAGACAGGTACAGAGGAAAATAGTGCTGAACAGAGTTTCACGTGTATATCGGGCGATAGAAATGCGATTTAGAAGAAAGAATTGATGGCCCCGAAGGATGGTATTTGAGTATTGTTTACATTTTATTCGCAATCTTTCGGGTGCGATTGTTTACGTTTGTTTTGTAGCTGTTACTATCTTGTTTAGTTTTTTTAAATCCTCTTATTTTCCACATCGTTTTCTAGTGGTGGTGTACGTGGGGTCCGAAAGGCACACCTCGCTTCGTCTAATCGCCACATATCGTAAGTCTGCGGTCCGTGAGTCGAGCGGCGAATGATTGAGTGGAGATTCTCATATGCATAATGTGTCTCAGTCGTGCCCTCAGTCTAATTTGTGTAAAAAAACACCCTCCCCCGAAACGGGGCTTCACGTCCCTGTCTCTGCAGAAGATTACGGAGAATACAATTGAAAGAAAGAGAAACATAGGCGAATTAGGTTTAAAAACTTTTAAAAATTTACCGCCAATACTGCAAACTCGGTATGGGCACGGAAAAATAAAAGAAGAGTCCTTTTAATAGTGAAAACAAAGGTCAGACGATGTTATCGGCAAACCCGGACACACGCGGAAGGAAGACACGCTAACACAACACATTAAGGAACGATAGAAATGGAGAGCGCGCGCGCCAGCGAGCAAAGGAGCTGACATTAAACAACAATAAATGAAATTGTAAAGCAAATAATGAAGCTCAGATAAAATCTGAATATATTAACACGTTATCGAGGCAAGGAACCGGTGCAACGGGCGAATGGGGCACACCAGTGCCAGTTTCTGTATATGTTTTCGTTATTACAGCAAACGGGCCAGAAGGAGTGAAGGAGTGACAACAATAAATTACGAAAATTGGTGTTTTTGTTGAAACAATTAAAACTCACACGGACGCAGTGGTTGCCGAAATTACTGCCTAGGTGTCGACAGGACGGAAGCATTAGTGGCGATTGGGATTAGAAGGACGTAGATTAAGCCGTGTGTTACGTGCTTCATAGAAACTTTTCGTTGTTACATACTGTTTAACTTACATTTCGGGAAGGTAGCGCATGGTCGGACACATTAGCTTAGTGCCGTACAAGAAAGGCTCCGGGAGGGTGCAACAAAGTGACTTGGTAGTGTCACCGAGTGTGTGCAAATTTGGGTGAAATCATCAGAATGTCTAGAAACAACGAGTAGTGTTCAATCCGTTCTATGCGCGATATGTAACCGTTAAGGCAAGTTGTGTACCGTGCATGCAAACAATGAGAACGAATAACAATAAAAAAGGAATACCAACAACAGCAAAAACGAAACCGAGTCAGTTAGGATCGCGTTTGAATTCTGAAATATGCTAAGCAAAACGCGCCACACATTTTTTGCATGTCGCTTTCCTTACGAGCAACCTTTAATTCCTTTGCAGCCACAGAGAGAGAGAGAGAGAGCGAGAGAGAAAGCTTGAGAGAGAGAGAAAGAGAGAGCGAGAAAGAAAAAGAACGTAAGAGAACGAAACCTCAGAAGAACGATAGAAAAAGCGATCGATTGGATTGGTCATTTGCACAGTATTTGCACACTCGTACATCTCGGGCTCCGCCGAAATCGTCGGGATCCGTTGGAACCCTTCCCTGGAACTTGGAGATCATCCTCTGGAGAGTCCTTCACAATCCCTGAGCCGTTTCAGCAGCTCTTTCTTTCTCTCACTCGCTCTCTTGCTATCTCTCTCTGATTAAGGCACAGATTTAAAAACGGTGGACAGCTGAGTTGAGATGTGTTGTCGGAGTGGGGACGATAAAACGCACGGAAAACAAACGCAAATTAAAACGAAGTCAATATATACTGTTGTTAAATGTTTCAAAAACAAATCTAAAACTCGACAAAACGCTGGATCTTGCTACGTTAGATGCCGAGCGCAAGAACGGAATCAACAAAACAAAACCAATGTCTCTCGGGCAATACAGAAACGCCAAGGCAGAAAGGCAAAGGAATGTAGCGCTCCGAGCGGTTTAGGTGAATCAAACAATAGAATGCAAATGAAAAAATGAAAACAAACGAAAAAAACAGTAAAGCGAACGTATTACTACTGAAACCTCTTCTATGCGCAAGCACTGCGAACAATGAAAGAAACTAGCAACAACTAAGTGTAGATGGGAAAAAAGTATGTTGCATTGGTGAAAGAGGTGATTATTATGCATTACAAATGGCGTATGCGTTTAGAGTTTTGGGCCATTTTATTCCTTTGTCTGAGTATTTAGGTTCAATCGTTTCTCTCTTTTACCTCTTCTCGCCAGTTAGTGAGACGCATGTTTCAAAACTGGGTTTTCGACATAGTCATTTGCTTGATGCGGTGCAATAAATGTATTCAGTTTGAGGAAAAAGGTTCAAATTTTGTGCTAAAAGGTATAGTTCAGTTTGTTCAGGAGTTTGTTACAATAGTAATAATTGTGCGGTTGTCCAAAATGCGGTCAGAGCGCCTAGTACTATAGTTTTACTATTGTCACTCTTCTTGGGATCGAACTGTGGTTGGAAACTTCAAAAACACAAAGCTCTTTTTTGGTGGTGGTAACACTCAGGCTGGCCCTACGTGTCTTCTTTCGGTTCGGTCGTCGTCTTCAGAGAATGTGTATGCACTACTTTTTTAGTGAACACTTTTTGCTGCCACTGAGACTGTACTTTTTAAAAGCTATTGAAGTTGTTGGAGTTGAACTCAAGCGCTGCAAAATCCTCTTTAATTTTGTTGTTTTTCAAACGGCAAAATCGAACGCCAAACTCAACGATGCTGGCACCATTCACGTTAGTTTTAAGCGAGTGAAGAAAAATGTTAGTACAAAATTGTTATTATAAGTACAACTTTTAATTACAACCATCTAACGCGTAAACTAGGATACCTTTGCCGTTGAGAACGCATTTCACGAGCGCGTATGGTTTGAACTGTTGGTTTTGATTTTTGTTAGCTCCCTTACGATACTTCGAAACTGCGCGGCCTGACCTGCCGAAATTTTTAACAGCACTCGACTGGATATTATTTGACCCTTCGTAGTGTGTCGGTATAGTGGCAGTGGAAATAGATATAGCAAACGAAATAAATCGCACCGGGCGATAGATGTAACAAAAGCACACACAGAACCACACTATGACAAGAACACAACAAACTCAGAATTATGCAATAACATAGACAATTCCAATGGACAGTGCAAAACGCATAATACAAAACGAAAACAAAAGAAAAACATCTTGCACACACATAGCGACTACTACCAATTATATATATATATATGAAAATTATTAAAAAATTGTGAAAATTTTAACTTCTGTTGTTTCTTTTCAAGTCTATTATAGGAAGTAATGAAACAAGCCCATGATACACATTAAGCAACAAACGCGCCGATGTGTAGGGGAACAAACGAAACAAAAACATGATCCCAAGCAAAGGACGAAAGCTCTGTGGTGGAGTATTAGCAAACCAAAAAAATCAAACCATACCCACAAAGTGTGACAGAGGCCAGTGAAAACGCATTAAATAAGTGGTTAACCGAGTGCGCTGAAAGAGATCAAGAGGATTCCGGTGTGCGGTTCTAGCGAAGAAAAGCAAAAGAGAACAAACAAAAATCGATAAAAAAAAACAGAAGAGAAAATAATATTAAGATAAATTACCGTAGGTAATATATATATATATATATATATATGTAAGTATAAGACATTTATTTAAAGAAAAACGAAATCTGCTAGCCGCGGTAAATAGAGCAAATGAGAGAACTATGAAAATGTAGCGACACGGTTTAGTTTTCCATTCATGCGAAAAGTCACTTCAAAACCAGCACATCGCCCCGTGGAGGCGGAATCGTAAATAGTCGAGCACACAACAAACCGGACCGCTAGCTCTTCTTTCTTCTATGGAATAGTTGGAGAGGTGCGTCAAATAGTTCCACAGTAATGGGCGTAATAGTAACGTTTTTCGAATTTATACGATTACCTATCGCTTAGCGATTTTTAAGAGCGTAACAGCAGAAGCAGAAAGTGCACTCTTAGCAGTAACATCCGGCGACCGGCGTGTTGTGCAAACACGAACGGGAAGAAAGTTCAACATTCGCGCCTTCAACCTTCTGTATCACTCGCCCAGTTGTGTTCGCTAATTGATCGACATGAGAAGTGACTCCTTTCCGTTTTCGTCACCGTGCAGGGAGAACCGTGCATCCCAGGTGCAGGTCCTTTCGAGAGAGTGAATGGCAAACACGTGGCATCTGTTCCATCTGGAACCAGACCAGCCCCCCTTGACGATCCCGTACCCGTTTTCGCATGCAGCATGGCTGTTTCGAAGCTCTAGTGTTGGCTGTTGGCTCTAGCCCTGTTCGGGACATATTTTAAGGCAAAGCATAATGGATGATTCCTAAGACTGCTGAGGTTTGAGCACTACCGATAAAGTAAAAATGTGATCAAATAAAACGCAAAACCTATTTAACACGACTTTGATATGTTTTCGTAGTAAAAAGCGGCCGACGAATAACACACCTTTCGTTACTGACACACATACACTGATGCTAGAGATAGAGTGCCCTCCTTTCCTCCTTTCCGTTGTCTTTTGTCCCGTTGTTTAACAGCGATTGAGTTTCTTAGAAACTCTGGATCCTAAGATGGTAGCTTTAATTAAAGTATATACTGAAAACAGATGGTCAAAGCTGAACGGAGAATAGAGGGAATAGCCAGCAAGGCGGAAGCAAGCACAAGCGTTACCAGTGTCAGTGCAGTCACCAGGATTATATCCAATGAGGACCTTGCAAATCATATCTCGCCTATTTCGAGATCTAGTTATTTCCGGTCTTTCCCGATCACTACTCCCGATCGGTTATCCGCCGCGGACGTCGGTTTCTCAAAGTGATCGATCATTGAAACAAGAACTGCAGAACAACAGAAAAGGTGTGTCGAAGTTCTTTTACAATTCTTATGCTCTCAAGCTTACACTCCAGCAGAGCTTTTCTGAGTGATGCGAGGTACAAAGAGAAAACAAAACGGAACGGCATCGGTACTATAAAAGGTACTTGAACGAGCTATGAAAGCGGCTTCGAACGGAAAGAAGATTGAAAAGCTAACCAGAGATACTACTGATCTTTCCCATCTTCCGCTGTACTAACGTCAGAAGTACGCATTGAGTTCAGAAAATTGCCCTCTAATATAAAAGCACAGAGTGATAGAGCTGACTATGGAAAAAAACCAGAAGCCGCCAACACTTTTACCGATATACCTAGGTTCTTTCGACGTTTTGTGTCCAATACTTACTTAAAAAACGTGTTTCCGTTTTCGAAAGCGATGTGTGGCGATTAACTGTTAGCCAGAGGGGCTAAATGATTTCATGACACCCAACTAAAACCATGAAATCATTGCGCAACACAGCGCAGCAGAACAAATGTTCAGTTCACAGTTTTGAAAGCAGACCAGTTCGAGCAGACGCAAAATTCAAAGGCGAAAATGAAATTAAGTTAAAATAGCATAATAAGAAGAAATGTAACATATGTCATTCTTATAACAAAAAAAAACACCGAAAAGTGACAGATAATAGAGAAATATAGAGTTTCTGGAAAACAAATTAGAGAGACAAGAAAAATACAAAAACAAAGCAGAACAGAACAGTAGAGAACGTACGGAAAAAGGGGGAAATGAAAGTAATCCAAACGGTACACAAATTATGAATATCGTCCTGCCAGAACAGATGGCTGCAAAATGACAAAAGAAAACAGAAAACGGTAAACGCAAGCGAAAAAAAAACACAAAATAAAAATAAATAATAAAGATTGTATATTTTTAGAGAATATGAAGTACTATTTTTTATTTGGTTTGGTATTCTGCGATGCGATGCAAACCAAACGGTGACCATAGTTTACGTAAACGCAACCGCGCGAGAGAGGCAAATCTTACAAGACACAAGGCAAACCAGGCCACGCAACCGGCCACGGAACATAACCAACCAACCGAAAATAAGAAAGTTCGAATCGAAAGGTGACATTAGGTATTTTTGGACAAACTCCGTCTGGCCGTAGCACATGACGACGGCGTTTCCAACTGCGTTACGACGCAGGACCGATGCATACTACTATTTATCTTCAGCCTTTTAAGAGAAACTAGTGTGTAGAACTCCGGACTTAATTTTCCAAAAGTTGAAATGTTCTAAGAGTATTCTCCTGTAATTTTTGCTTATTGTTTCCTTATTTGAACACCGTCGAATGGATATCGAGAAAACTAAAGAGCAAATCAGTAAATAGTGCTTCAGAAATTTATTGGTTTTTTTTCTTCACACAAAAGAAGAAACAAATATTATTTACCCGGATTATGGAACTAAATCGTTTTTTGCATTGAGCAAACTGCAGAAACCAATAAAGCAAGACGCAGCGCACTGGAGAAAAGCAAAGAATGAAGTCAATGTTGTGTATGTGTGTGCGTGTTTGAAACGATAATCACCAGGAAAACAGAGAAAATGCGGTTCCGAAAAAGAACAAAAGTCAATAAACGCAGAAGGGAAGCACAGAAGCGTCCACATAATCTCTCACGTAAAGAGCGACAAACGACATTCACAAATAAAACCAAAACCCCGTGAACGCCTGAACGTGCAGTGCACTTCTTTCGACCAAAACTGTAGACCCAAACCCAATGTGCAAAATCTGGACAAATCGCGTAAGGAGCCGGGCGAAATGTACGGCGGGGCAGAACAACGGAGAGCTAATGAAAGCACAGAAACCAGAGAAATCTTGTAAAACCCGAAAAACAGGCGCGTCAAAATGGAGATTGAACGGAGATCTGCACTAGTGTGTTGTAATCGATAAAGGAATAAACAAGTCGACAGCTTAAAGGTGTTTTGATTATTTGATTCAGGTGTTACCATGTTAGTAGGAAATATACTAATAAATGTGATTAAAAACAAGTAAAAGGAAACGAATAATAAATGAAAGGAAAAACCAAACCAAACTAAACCCCGTCGTCCGAGTTGCTGATTATGTTAAGTTAATGCGCTGCACTTTGCCACTGTTCGATTGTTCAATGAACTGTTCTCTACTTTCTACATAATGCCGGTCTTCCAACGTTCACTTTCGACATTCTTTTAGGACGTTGATTATCTCTAATGTCTTCACTAATTCGTTTCGGTGTGTCACTGACGGACACAACGGGTTGGGATGGTACAGCTCATTAGGATTAGGACATGTTCCAAAAATGCTTCTGAAAGGCATTGACGAAGCTTTTGGTCAAACTCGAAAAAAATATCGAAAGCACGGTTCCTTCTCCAGATATGCTCTCCTGTGACATCCCTGTTGTTTAAAACTGCCGCTTCGGGGATGTGTTTGCAGTCCAATAAAAGAACAATTAGAAAAGAGGTTGTTATTTATTTGACAGAGTGTATCGAAGGAACAGTTCGGGGAGCATGAAAGAAAACCACCACGACCCGAGCCGGTTTTGTTCTATTAATTTATTCTACAAATAAAGGTGGAAGAGCATAAACACTACAGCCATCATCATACTACTGGTCATAATATTTTCACAACCGTACAACCGGATTCACACGAAATCGGCGAGGGTACGATAGATTGCTTACACACTTCTTAAACGCTACACGGTTGGGAAATGGCAAAACAGAACACAACACTAATCGGCCACTAATCTATCGCTTACTTATCGTTTCCTGCACTCTTACTCTAAACGTATCATACCTACGCCACTTTCGCACACACTTCCGGAAGCTGCCGGATGTTTGCAATTTGTGTGTTTGGAACCTCTCTTACCCAAATCATAGCTTAGTCCCATGTCACGTCCATATTGGATGGCCGTCCGTCCTTCCAGTCTTCGTACGGGGTGGTACTGTTTTGCGATCTCCGTGCTGATGCTTGGGCTCGGCTTCCGATCCGTCGGATCGCTCTAGTGCACGTACTTCATCTTTGTCCATCCGAAGTGACTGGCGTACACTTCCCTGTAGCTGTTTTTGAAACCGTAAAATGCGTATATCGCCAAACCTTTCGTTGAAGAGACAGGAAGAGCCGGGAAGAACGGCAGATTAATGGAAGTTATCGAATGAGGCTTTGAGTTACCATCGGATGAAGTAGAATGTTCGTAGGGTTGGGATGTTCGGCCAGCACCATTCGGTTAACAATTAAGGTTAACATTTTTTAACAAAATAAATGGTCAATGTTACTTTACTTATTTTATTCTATTATTACAACAATGAAAAGAGTGTCGAGGGTATTTTGTTATGCACCCTGTCAAGGCACTAATTAATGACAAAACATGAAACATTCTTTAATGGATTTTTTACATTAAAATAAAACAATGGTCCTCTATAAAAGCATTCAATCCGTGGACATGGCCTATTAAGTTTATCTCGATCTCTAATTTTATAGGTAGAGCCATAAAATGGCGCTAAATTGTGGGCCACACTAATTTTTATGGAGCCATTCAATGTTGGGTGTCTAGCAAGAAGAGCCCAAACGTAGGAAAAACAAAACAAAGCCAAGGCCAATGAGTAAATTCAATTACGCTTCTGGTTGTACGGTACTCATAAATTGGATTACCGTGAAGCGCTTCACAAAATGCTTCGTTCCTTAATGTGCTGTCGATGAACGAGTCCAAACACAACAATTATGGTAAAGGGTACGAATCTACGAACTTTTTGCTTCACCAAACAGCTTCTCTTAAACTGCGGCATACCGAAAGGAGGGCTTACTATTACTCGTCTGGTCGGTTAATTAGATGCCTTAAATGGCACCTTACGGATGTTAGCAGACAGGCAGGACGGTTCATGCAGGACACTACTACGGAGGGATCTAACTACAGGAGGCTAAACACGAACACACAAAACAACGAAATAAAACGCTGGATCGATGGCCACGCAAGAGATCAGTGCTGGCGGGTAGGGGTCACGCGCTCGGAAGGAACTGCTTCGGTGGGACCGTTTTCCGCAATCCCTCCTTGAAGTTGCGGAACGACACCCGGTTCTCGACCGAGTTCCGTATGCTGCTCGGTCGCGTCTCCGGGTTGATCGATTTGAGCACATCGTCGAACAGCAGCTTCTGCTTCATCTTGGCCGTGTCGAATCCTCGGGCCCGGTCCCGGAAGCTTTCGTCGCGCTTCACGGTGGGCGTTGGTTTCGCTTCGGCCGCGAGCGCCACCGCCACCACCGCCGGGCCGGTCGAATCGATCGACATGCTCGACGAACTCAGACCGAGCCCGGAATCGGTGCTGGAGGCACCCGGCAGCGCGGGCGCTTTCTGCGCCAGGCTCGTTGGCGCAATGTTGTCCGCACTGACCGCGCCCACACTGTTCGGGGCAAGGGTTTTCGGGCGCCCCGGAGCCTCCAGTGGCCCTCGTTGCAGTATCTTCGACAGCCTAGATTTGAATGCCTCGCGCGGATCATCCGTCGATGTTTGAGTTTCGTTCGGTTTGCCAACCGCGACCGCAATCGGTTTTAGCTTCTTCAGCTCCAACTCGTAATACTGACCACCGACCGAGGGAGGTGCTTTGGATGGTGCCACGAGGGTCCCCTTCACCTCGTCCGCCGGTGGCAGAATGGAGGCCCGTTGCGTTTTCCCCTTGCTGAGCGTCGTGTTGTACAGAACCGGATCGAACTTGGGCGCTTGCGGGATGGGACTTCGGGGTGCAAGTTCCGATAAACCACCGGCCCTGATCGTGTTGAAGAGTGTCTCGTCGAACTTTGGGGCCGGCGGAATGGCACCCATACTCTTGGGCTCGGGCCGCACCTTCTCTTCCGGCTCGTCCGTTTCACTTTCCTGGGGCGAAACGGAACCGTTCAGTTTGTTCAACAGAAGCACGAAACTGGGCTCGCTGCTGGATCGATTGAGCGCCACTACAGCCGGGGCGGTCGGATCATCTTCCGGACGCTTCAGGACCGGCTTCTGGGGATTGACCAACAGGGTGCTGAGATGGGACATAAAACGCTCCTTCTCGACTGCCCGGAAGTTGATGAACTCTTGCTCGTCCTCAGTGAGCACCTTCGGGGTGCCTGCCTCATTGCCTTTATCGACGTAGATGGCCCGGGGCTTGAGTTTCGCTGCATCTCCGGCCGGTTCCGGCACCGGTGCGCTCTCGGCTGGGATTATTTTGATCGGAGGGATACGGGCTTCCAGTTTCAAATCGTCCGACGCCTGCTCGGATCGCTCTTCTGAGCTCGGGTTCGTGCGTACGATCGCCGCTGGTTCATCGATCGGTATCGACACCTCGACGATGGAGTCGTTGGCGCGATGAATGTCCGCCACTACCGATCGCTCTCGGAAGACCGGGCTTGCCAGCGAGGCTGCGTCATCGTCAAGGTTTCCATTGGCGGTGCCTCGCGGATAGCCTCCGATGCCGCCGGTGTAGTCTCCCGAGCTGAGCGGTTCTTCACCGGACGGAACCGTGTCCTCGTCGTTCAGTATGTTGTCCAGGAACGCGATCGCTTTGGATGTTTCCTTCTCTTCGCTCAGCGAGCTGGGTTCGGGTGCTTCGGCACCGGGTTGTTGCTGCTGCTGCTGGTTGGCCACGAAGTACACCTTACCGTTCGGTTCCATTTTCTCCGTGAACCCTTCGGCCAGCTCCGACAGGGGAATGATCTCGTCGAGGCTACTCTTCGGCGGCGTGCCCGAGGCCTTCGTTTGCTTCTGGTCTTCCTCGAGCTCGGGAACGACGGCCAGGGCAGCAATTGGCGCTAGGGCTAGGGCAGCACTCTCCTTCGATTGGGCCAAGGTCGGCAAAAGGCCAGCATCCCGGCCCGTAGCGCTTTCGGCAACCGAGCGGACCGCCGTGTTGAGATTCTGGGAGTAGAACCCATTCTGCGATTGATAGTGATCCGTCGGAGCGCCTCCGATGACTCGCCGATCGGCATCGATCGAGCCGGTTTCAATCGAGCCTTCCTGATCGGAGGGCACCACTTCGATGGTCGGCACCCGGACGTCGACGTTTTTCGCGTCCCGCGTGTTGTTAAAACACACACACATCAGATAAATTGCTAACCCTGGCGTGCGTGCAGTCAGATGGTTTTTGTGTGGATTACGCAGTGAGGTCGGTTGTGAGCGGGTTGTTAGCGAGCAAAACAGGGGTCGGACGGAGGGAGGAAGAAACAGAACGAAAGAGAAGGTGTCATGCAATGGTAGGTTAGTGGGGGAGGCTACGCTCGTCGGGAGTATAGAAACGGAAAGGATATTGGCTCTCTACTGGTGCAGCCATTAGTGCGTTAGTTTTTGGTACGTATTGTCTACCAGGTTAATGGAGTTAATGGAGCGAAACCCGAACCTACCGAATGCCATCCAGATACCGAATCGTATCCAGGTGTAGACGTCGAGCATCAGCATCAGGTAGATGTTGACAAAAATACTGATCCCCGGCAGCAGCGGCACCAGGGGTACCCGGAACGGAGCGTCCGCTTGCTCGCGCGGCTGTATGGAGATGAGCAGCAGGACGAGCAGGGTGCAGGCGAGCAGTATGCCAAACAGTGTCCAAGCCCACGCTTCCGTATCGTATAGCGCGTCCTGCGCGTAGTAGATCGTCAGCGCTAGTGCTACCGAGAGGAGACCTGCAAAATTAAGAGGAACACACCGTTACAGAAAATAACACCTGTTCTTTCACTATGACCTTAAATTTTACCATATCAATAATGTTCTAAACAAAACAGTTGAAATTAAACGAAACGTATCAGGTGTACAAATAGAAAACCGCCGTTTTTTCTCATGATTTGGGGCTTTATTGCACAAAACTCCTTACACACTCATTCTTCAAAGTAATTGCCATTGTTAGCCACAACGTTTTCCCACATTTTGGACAGCTTTTTAATTCCTCGTAGGAAAAATTTTTCATCTTTCGACGCGATCCATTCATCGATCCGATTTTTGATGTCCTCGAAAGAACGGAAGCGCTGCTCGGCCAGGTCATGCGTCATCAATCGGAATAAATAGTAGTCTGACGGAGCGATGTCTGGAGAGTAGGGCGGGGGGGTAGTATGTGCCATTTTAATGTTTCCAGGTATATTTTCACGACTTTGGAAACATGTGGTCGAGCGTTGCCGTGAAGAAGGATAACTTTGTCGTGTCTTTCTGAATATTGACGCCTTTTTTCCTTCAACACTCGACTCAGCCGCATTAGTTGTGTGCGATACAGGGCTCCTGTAATGGTTTCGCCTGGTTGCAATAGACAACGCCGAGCTGGTCCCACCAAATACAGAGCATCAGCTTCGAGCCATGAATGTTCGGTTTAGCTGTAGATGTTGATGCATGGCCGGGAAGTCCCCACGATTTTTTATGCTTTGGGTTATCATAGTGTATCCACTTTTCATCCCCGGTCACGATGCGATGTAAAAAACCTTTTTTTTTGCCGTTCAAGGAGTTGCTCGCAAATGCAAAGGCGCCGTTCGATGTCCCTCAGCTTCAACTCGTGCGGCACCCAGTATCCTAGTTTCTGGATCATTCCTAGGGCTTTTAGCCGATGCGATATTGCTTGTTGCGTCACGCCCTATAAGTCTGCAAGTTCCTGTTGCGTTCGACAAGCATCTTCTTCCAGCAAAGTTTTCAATTCGGCATGTTCGAATTTTTTCACCGGTCCGGGACGCTCCTTGTCTTGCACGTCATAATCGCCGTTTTTGAACTTGCAAAACCACTCCCGACACGTTCTTTCACTAATGCAGGCTTCACCATAAACTTCTACTATCATTCGATGCGCTTCAGCTGCATTTTTTTTAGTATGAAACGCAAAAAGCAACACTTCCCGCAAATGGCTCTTTTTCGGCTCAAATTTCGCCATGTTCGCACATGAATAACACAAAGCAGAGTGAAAATAAACAAACGAGATTTTGTGGAGTTGTTGACAGATGCCTCAACTGTCATTGCCAGGGTTTTGCATAATTTTATCGTTTAATTTGCTGCTGCTAGCACCGCCTATGGGAAAACGGCGATTTTCTATTTGTACACCTGATATTTCCGTTGAGAGTTCCTAGCCTGAGCTATCGCTTAATTCTATCGCAACGCATTTGGACAAGCCCTATTTGCCTTTGCTATTAGGTGTATGAATGAATTCTTGCCGTTTTACAATAGATCTCATTACTCATTACCGAAAGTCATCGTGTTTTAATGGATCTTTATGGTGAAAATGCTCTTGCTGAGAGAACGTATCAGATGTGGCTTGCGCGGTTCGTAAGTGGTAATTTTGGCTTGGAAAACCAAGAGCGACCTGGACAGCCAAAAAAGGGTAACGATGAAGAATTGGCAGTATTACTCGATCAGGATGCATGTCAGACGCAAAAAGAACTTACAGAAATGTTAGGAGTTGACCACACGACAGTTTCCCTTTGCCTGAGTGCCGTGCGAATGATTAGAAAAATGTCTCACTAGGTTCCACAAGAATAAAAAAAAAGACATTGAAAGAAGGAAAAACAAGAAACAAATACAAGAAAAAATTCATACACCCAATATACTTCATCTTGAACCCGCTATAGGGAACTAGCCCGCAGTCTAAGTCGAGCCTAAGATTCTTTTCTACTTTCGACGGACGGATGTGCGATGTACATAAAGCAGTTGTAAAGGCTGTGACTGATGTGACTTAATAAACTAAATATGGGGTTGGGGTCAGCCAACCGCGGAACCGCCAGTCGGTACTTACAATAGACTGTCACCAGCACGCCGACCACACGGGCGGACACGTTCGTCGGCAGCCGGACGCAGGAGAGATTAAGCAGCTGTTTGCAGAAGACCGAACCGGTCACGCGTTCGCGCGCTTTCAGCAGATTCGACGACTCGTACACATCCCTGCTCGTGGACGGAATCGCCGGATCGGGGTTTTCCGAAAACCTACGGGGAGAAGGCAGTGAATGGCGGAATAATTAGACGCAAAGTGAAACAAACCAGCCCAAACGAAGGGCCGGCCGTGAAGGGCTGTGTCGTGCTGATGCAACGCCTGACGCTGGGCACCGCCTTTGCATTCGATCGGCTGATCGCCGGCCGCTGATAACGCGTTAATCGAATATGATAAAAACATAAATCATTCCAAACCAAGAGCATCGGGCGGCTTCATGCAATTGACATGAACGCGAGTTATAAAACCTCATTAGCAGCCGGCTGGCCGAAACGGATCCATAAAACATTAGCGTTCGCCCGTTCGGCCAATCAATCTTAAATAATCTGAAAGCGACACTGCGTGTAAGCACCGTTCGCAACTTTTACTTGTGGTCGAAGCGGCTTTCCAACCCGCTTCGCTTCGGAATTGACAAAATCAATGGCGAGGAAAAAAAAACCTGGTAGGCAAGGTCAAGACTCGGTCCGTCGGTTGGGTAATGATCGCTTCGGGGCGGCCTTTAAGCCGAATACCGCGAACGAAAGTCATAAATCATGGGCGTCGTTGGCGTCGGAAAATTGCAGCCCACCGGTGAACACGGTGGGCTGTCGGTCGGTCAAGCATCATTTCACTCCTGCGAAGGTTGAGCCGCTCGGCGTCTGTGTTGTGCAATCGGCGGCATACCCATCCGGAAACCCTTCCGGAGCGGTGGCAACCTACCTCAGGATGAGTATTGAGATGGCGACGACGGTGTACGCCATCAGGGTACCGATCGACAGCATGTTGACGAGCGCCTTCAGGTCAAACAGCCCGCCGAGCGTGCCGGTGAGGCTCGCCGCGCACAGCGTCCCGATGACGGGCGTCTTGAATCGTGGACTAACCTCCCCCAGGAAGCGAAATATTAGCCCGTCCTGTGCCATCGCGTAGATGATTCGCGGCTGGGGGAACATCGCCCCAAACAGACTGGCCACTAGCCCGATGATGCCGCCGATGGCGACGATCCACTTGGCAAAGTGCCACCCGATTTCGTTGAACACGTGCGGCAACGGTGCGTTCACGTCCTGCTTGTAGTACGGCCACATTAGCGTCAGCACGGTCGAGACGCCAAAGTACGCCAGGAAGATGGTGCACAACGAGAAGAGGATCGCCCGCGGGATCGCCTTCCGGGGGTTCCGCACCTCTTCGCCGGTCGTCGCGATGCAGTCGAATCCGACGAACCCGAAGAAGCAGGTGGCCGCCCCGCGCAGCGTTCCCTCGAAGCCGAACGGAAAGAAACCTCCCTCGCCGGGCGCATAAATGTTGGGCACCGTTTCCGGATCGATGCGCCAATTGTCCACGTCGGCGTTGATCGCCCCGGCTACGATCACGAACAGCACGATGAAGATGTTGAGCACGGTAAACGCATTGTTCACCATGGTGGACTTTTTCAATCCGAACGCCAGAGCGACTAGAACGAGAAGGAGATAGAGGTTATTTTGGGAGGCCTGCGGACGGGGCATTGGACCGTGGTGTACCTACCGCCGAGCAAGATCGCCACCGAGAAGGCGAAAAAGTCAAAGTAGTCCGACATGAAGTCCCACTCGATCGGGGCCACCTCCCGAAACCGTAGCTTCATCGTGTCGTTGGCGAGCGTGTCGATGTAGAGGCTGAGTCCCCGCGAGACACTGGCCGACCCGATGATGTACTCTAGCATCAGATTCCAGCCGATGATGAACGCCATAAACTCGCCGATGCATACGTAGCTGTAGATGTACGCCGATCCTGACTTGGGAACCCGCGCTCCGAACTCGGCGTAGCACAGACCTACAATGGGAAAGACGTGTTTGTGAGTCAGGGGCGTCAGGACCAGAGGCCATCATCAGGCACTTACCAGCCAGGAACGAGGCAGCCGCGGCGATGAGAAACGATAGCACGACCGATGGCCCCGCCTGATCCTTGGAGACGTGGCCCGCGAGCACGTAAACGCCGACACCGAGCGTGGCACCCACGCCGAGTGCGGTCAGGTCGAACGTGTTGAGGATGCGCCCCAGCTTTTCCGGGCCGCCATCATACGAGAGCACCTTCCGGCGGGTCAGTATGCGCCAACACGACGGGCTGGCCATGACCGGGGAAGATCGCGAAGATCGACACTGGGAGTCGATCCGCGATCACTGCGATGCTCGCTCCTGATTCACGAAGGGTTCCGCTCAACTTACGGTGTTATCCCAAGGGGAGTCCAGTTAGTGTGTGTATCTGTGGGAAGCTTATCCGGAGCCGGCTGAAGAAAGAAACGGAATCGAACGAAGAATTTTTAATTGCTTATCAGTCGCTTATCTTGTTCCCTCGAGCGCATATCTTCAACTAGGTTATCAATCGCCGATAATTGGTCCGGACGTCAACCGTCCGCGGAAGTAACACGTGACGGCCGCAGACAAAGCGAGCCTTAGCCTCGCTGTCAGTCAGCTGTTCTGCTTGGGTTGTCTTGTGACAGCAATTAATGACCCTACTGCTCCCGATGGTGACGGTGTCCAGGCTTATCCTGACACACTGATAAGCGGACAACGCGCTTCGCAGGGAGCTTCTTGTCACGGAGCTGATTCCACAGGTTTTAGTCACTCGAGGCGTAGATATTCTAGCGACAGAAGGTGGCAGGCACACTGTCAATCATTGGACACCCCGAATCTTCGTTTGGAACGCTCCCGTCGCTTTGGACGTACGAAGAGTCTGCGGCCAAACAGTTGTCGGTCTCGGGGAGAGATTAGATTAAAGTTGCAGTTTCTTTTCATTTCAGGCTGCGCTGCAGGATGGGCACCGCGTGCGTCGTGGACCGCGCTGATAGCCACGCATGACTCAGCAGCGCATGCATCGTCACAAGAGTCATTTGTGAAACACAATTACACGGTGCCGTGTGTGTCACGGTGCCCGAGAAGGTCGCTTTATGGTCCAAGAGGCCACCTGCACGATGGTCGTTGGTCTCGAAACGTTCTTGCGTGAAGGACGGCTAGCAGTCGTTTGACTGTGCGGAGCAATTACACGGTTTTGCATGGCTGGATGCACTCTGTGAACGGTTCTACAGAACCGAAATGTTTACTACTTGTCCGGCGGAGGGACTCTGTTGGAGGATTTTTTTATAGATTGCACCTCTACAGTACCTACTGCTCCGTCGATTATGTCAATCAGTCGGAATGCTCGGTACGCAAAACAACCCCTAGGACTGGCCTTAGCGACTGGACCTCAGACGTAATCAGTCGCCAGAAGTCACTAGCAGTCAGACCTCCCGGCAGGGAACCCTCTGGTCCGTAATCACAGTTCAGAGTGTCTGCGACTGATAAAGTCATCATCGGATGTTCAGGCATGCAGGCGCGACCATGACATCGTTTCGAAAGCGTTCTAGTTTGACTAATCCCCACTTGATCTCCCGCTTGAATCATCTGTGGACCGGGCTCCGTCCGGGTCCGGGCTATCGCGGTGGAAAACTTCCAACCCGCGGCCCGCGTGCAAGAAGTTCACCCCGAATGCCTTTCGGAGGGCACGTGTGCTAAGTCTGAACTGAACTGCGGGAGCAACAACATGCTGATAACTCCCCACTTCCAAGAAGCGGGAATGTCCCCATCGATGCCGGCGCCTGCATTGTCCAACCGATGTTGGAGGTTATGTTCTCTACTGATCTTCATCAAAACAAATAGACAGGTATGGCTAACGGACAGTTCGTGGTCAGTTGGTAACGCTTCAGCCCATCGGCACGCTCGGCATCGGCCGCCTCCGAGATGGGCGCCGTTGTCTTGGGGCGTTCACTTTGGCACGCAACCACGCAACCATCGTGCCCTACCGGGCCGGCCGTTGCGGAATGTTGCGTTAATGGTTACACTTTCCACGCCCTGCGCCCGCCTTGCCACGGGGGCCCTGTGGCAGGCCGCTAAACGACTTGTGATTCTTTCTTTCACTTTCGCGCGCGCGTTGCGGTTCGCGCACGTGGCTGCACGCATAACTGTTACGAACCAAGAGAAACATCACAGAAAAAACCTCAAAACCAAATTAAGCAAACCGATTACCGATCGATCGCGTGGGCGTGGAGTGAAACGGTTTGTGGCCCAGCGGCCTAGGGTCTCACAGTGAGGTGCATAACGCGCGGTGCATGTTTTCGTTTGCCGCCACAAACATGGCCCTGAAAACTCGCCGTCCGCCGGCTTTGAGCGCAGGGAGGCATGGTGCATGGTTTTAACTCACGCCGATCCGTCATCTACAGCCGGCAGGTCGAATGGGCAGCTCGCTCTCGTGGTTAAGCTTCATTGAACCAGGTGGCGCAGAATCATCGTGGAACCAATATGGTGCTTTTTGTTGCTAGTGTTTCCGATCCGGCACCGACGAGCTTTGGGGTGGTGAAAGCATTCAGATTAATCGAAGGTCCTCCGCCGGACGAAACCGGGTACCCTCGGCCCCGGGCCGGGCCAGGACAGATATCAATGTATACTTAGTGATAAAACCGATAAAGCGATGCGATGGTACAAAAACCCCTGTATCGCGCCGGCTGCTTCAGAATGGTGCTCATTTTGGGCTTAGTGGTTGTTTGTGCATTGCCTCATCAGCGTGTAATGGCAATTAGACTATCAACACCGTTGTTTCTCCAAACACTTCCACAAAGCGTCTCCTGCCCGATAGATTCAACCCAAAATTCATTCGAGTTAAGGCAACGTTCACACTAAAGTTTATTAATTGATGTAAATCTTAGCTCATCTCACAAAATGCACCAAATCGTGTTTTTTATCCTGTGGTCGCAAATCACCACCGCGAAAGCAATAAAACTCCATTTTGACAGTAGCAGTGGCTTTTTGTAGACTTCTTCCAACACACGCTATGCTGTGCTATTTTGTCAGGATTCGAGGCAAAATATTCCAATTTAAAGGACGGATTAAAATGGTCCAGTACAGCGTTCATTACTTCGGCAAAACTTGTATTTTATTGAACGTTGAAGTATAGTGTCAAGGCCTGCCAGAATGCCGATTTGTAACTGTCAAAATCGTTCGTAATTTTCAGCAAACCGAAAACGGACGAACGCAATTTGCCTTTTACATACGCGAGGCGAGAAAGATAACAGTTAACACTTTTCTGAGTTCCATGCTGAAATCTCCCAAGAAACAGTTATATGGACACACTGGAATGAGATCATCGACACCGTGGACCAGCGCAATCAAAGAGGTCGGTGACGTTCCCTAATCCTTCCGCAGTCACAGTCATCTAGTCATCCTTTGTTGATAATTCCGCAAAGCAAACTGCTCATCAAGACGTTCTTTACAGCAGTTGTAAAAGCTATGAACCAACCAGTAAGGTCTACTCTATCTACAGAGTGGGTACAAAACTAGTCTGACAGGAACTAGAAAACGGCGCTCAATTAAAATTACTGCCGGCCGGTACATTGAATCATATTTCTCGGCGAAACGCTCACACACCAGACGGCAGATCCACGGTGCGCGCACGTTACGTTGTCGCGCCGAAACCACAGACTCTTTTGTGACTGTGTCGCGTTGCGTAATCCTTAGCGTTCTCTCGCGCGTAGCAGATCACAACGCGGTGGAGCGGATCCGAGAAGATCCCGGGCCGCGCCGGGGGCCCGCACCGGCGGACCCTTTTGGGGTGGGGTAATCGGAGTCGGAGTGTTTAGCGATAAGAGGTAAGAGGTATCTTCCTCCCGCACGGGGCGAATGTAACGCTCGCGGTCTGATTCACGCCCCACTCGCCGTGTTAAGTAGGCTACGCCCGCACTCTCATTCAGATTGATACTAAAAACGATAATACATAAAGTTTGTGACAAACAACCCGCTGCTTCGGCAACGTCTCGTATCGTTCAAAGAGACACCAAATGCATCTCCAAATAACCTGGTCTGGCCATCAAAAAAATTGCAGTAATTCGCGTGTCTGATATGCGTCACGTCGCAAGAAAACTAATTAGGTACTTGGCCGGGCCCTGCTGGCGCGCGTCTGAGAGTTTGATATTTGCACAATTTTTATCTTGAACAATTTCCTCCAAATTGCCCTCGCAGTCCAATCGCCCCTCGAGGGCCGGAATGCGGCACGGCGAGCGAGAAACCATTTTAAAACAGAACGACCAAGGACATGGTATGGCGACGCCATCGCGCGCGAGCGCCACTGACAAACAACGATCGCCCGTGAATGATGGCTGATAAGAGATAGGGAGCTTCCCATCCGCATTGAGAGGGCGCATCGAGGCATCGAACGTATCAAGCTGCTGCGGCGGCCAGCACGCAATCGCCGAAGTTGTTTATCGTCGTCGTCATCGTCGTCGTCGTCATCCTTGAAAGGCGCAAAGCCGAGTCCTGGCCCACCGGGTCACGGATCAGGTGATCGGTTTCCGCATACTAACCAGTGAAAACCGGGCTCTTTATCCTGCGCGCTGGCTTCCGCTGGCCGTTCTGGGGAGTTCCGGAAAGTGTCTCGTTCCAACCCGTCTCGTTCATTGGCACAACGGTGTGGCATGTGGCTAGCTTTTCACTGCACCATATGGAGTCACTGTCGCCGTCGTCGTCGACGCCTTATCACTTCGTGGGCCGCCGAGTAACGATAAACATCGCTTCGGAAACAACAGCACCGATGTCGGCGGTGTGTCCCGGTAATCAACGCGCGATCGTCTGCATGCGGCCACAAGGGCGAAATCGGAAAGAACTTCGTCTGCCGGGCCGGTGAAACCCGTCACCCAACCCAGGGACCAACCGGGAACACTGGACACCACAACTAGCTGCTGCACTTTTAAGTTGTTTCTTTCTCTCTCTCTTTCGTTAGGTGGCAGTTGTGTAACGGAAAGACATCTTTCGCTGCGCACTCATCGGCGCAGGATTAGTAGCCGCAAACACATACACACACCCACACACACCGATTTGCCCACAATTAGGTACTGGGTCGCGAATGTCCACACACTAACCGCGCTACGACACCGAATGTCGGACCGTGCCGTACGAATGCCTGACCGCAACTGGCTTCGCCGGATTCGCTCGAAGGAGCCCGCAGAGTGGCCAGCCCGGTGCTTGGCCATCGTTTCGGTCGTTACGCTCACGCTCTCGCTCCGGTTACGCAGGTCTCTCGCATGGCCACCCGCACCGCTGCTATCTCCCCTCCCTGCCGTTTCATTATCTGCTGCTGGTGCTGCTGCTGTGGTTCTGCTGGTCCACAGCCGAACTGCCGGCCGTCATATGGCTT